>NW_021439377.1:23892-146550 GCF_001605985.2 Dendrobium catenatum | reverse complement strand
GGAAAAAATTGTCTAAGTCCCAAAAAACATCAGTAATCCACACCGTCGAGAGCCAAAAATCTGGGCCAGAGAGTTAAGGAGGCCGAAACACGGCCAACAATTGGCAGGCCGTCAGCGGGCGATGCCGACCATAGCGGCAGCAAGCCAAGCACTGGCGCGGGCGCGTGGGTCCGTAATATGAAGCAGCCGGCCAGACTGCCGGCTAGCAGGTATGTAAATAAATCTTTTATTATTTTATGTTATGAGAAGCACACTTCAACGGTTATAAATAAAACACACCACGTGGCAGTTTGAGACAACGCCGCAAAAAGTTATTTTTTTTTGAAAGGTGAGAGAGAGAGAGGGAGAGTAGAGAGTGGAGAAGGAGAAGTGAGAAAGAGTGGGAGAAGAGGAAGTAGGAGAGAAAGAGAGAGGGAGAAGAGGAGAGAGTAAGTGAAGAGTTTTTATTTATTTTTCTCTTTCATCGAACTTCCATCTCTAGCCTATAAATACAGCCTCAATAGGGCCCTTAAATCCTATGCCCTTCTCCTTCTCCTGCTCTTCTCATTTATTTGAAGGACTTACTCTGCCCTTGGCAATTGGTATCTCATTAGTGCCAAACAGCAGGCACACTCTTTGCCGAAGAAAGAGACTTCTTCTTACTGCTTATCTTCTCTATAATGAGGCCTTACATCTGCCCCTTGGATAATTAGTATCACATTCTATATAGCGGAGGCGCCCTCTATTTCGAGAAAGAGCTTCTTCACATTCTCATTTCTTCTCTCATTAGAGGCTTCTCTGCCCCTGGAACAATTGGTATACATTGTTAAACAAACAGGGTACCTACTCTTATAAATAAGGAAGTAATGTCTGGCGACCATTCTCTTCGAAGAGATTACTGTAGATAACAGAGGAGAAATTATAAGTCACGTTTAACAGTGTGGATGGACACGAAAAAAGGAGCGAGGCAGAAAGTTAATCGTCTAGTAGAACATAGTGGTAGGAGTATAAAGACCGATGAAAGGTTCAATCCGACGGGCTAGGTTTACGGACATGCAGAAGTTTGTCGTTCGGTTGAGTTACAACGTTGGGTAAAAGGCCGACGAAGTCCCATAATGGAGTTAAGTCTTGCCCTGTCGTGAAGGGTACGACATCGGCGTTAGAACTCACGAAAGCTATATACATCAGAAAACCGACCCGACGACGGGTTATAGTTTGACGGTAGATAAAACTCCGACGTCAGGTAGAAGACCGATGAAAGTCCATCGACGGGCAGAAGTTCGACGACGGGTAGTAGTCTAACATTGAGTAGAAGTACGACATTGGGTAGAAGTACAATGTAGGTTAGAAGATCGACAAAAGTCCATCGACGGGTAGAAGTCCGACGACGGCTAGTAGTTCGACGTTGAGTAGAAGTATGGCATTGGTTAGAAGTACCACGTCGGGCAGAAGACAGACGAAAGTCCATCGATGGGTAGAAGCCGACGACGGGTAGTAGTTTGTCGGAGCCTTTGCTCGACGACGTTAACCTGTGTGGAAGAGGTTGAGAGAATCCACCAAGGATGTAAGACCTATCCATGGTTGTATGTCAGAGCCTTTGCTCGATGACGTTAACCTGTATTGAATTGGTCAAGTCGAATCCCCTTGGGATTGATTTTTTCTTGACTGGGAGGGGCCAATGCCGCGTGTATTCCGAATTAAAGGTGAAGAAGGGTCTATCTTTAGACCATTACTGTCTTTTTGAGGTCAAGTTTAAGACATTGCCCAAGGAGTAGAAGTCCATCAAGGGACTGTATAGAACATAGAAGTATCCTTGCATTTGTTGGGATTTTTCATAAACATCATCTTGATACTGAAAGCATTGGAGGGATCTTCTTGATCATAGTTTGAATCAAGGTTGCCCCCCAGTCCGTATCTGATTCTTATGATATTGATGAAGTTATGACTAATGTCAAGAAGTTGACAAGAATGTCCTTTTGAGGTTGGAGAAAATATTTGCCCCCCAAGTCGGGAACCAGTTTCCCACAGACGGCGCTAAACTGTTACATCCTGGAATATTCACGATGGTAGCAAAAATATATAGTTTAACGTCTTAGCGTTGTACGAAAATCCAGCACACAAGCAGATAAGTGAGAGAGGGTGTAACATTTATAAGACGCCAAGAGTTTTACGTGGAAAACCCCTTAAACGGGGGAAAAACCATGGGGTCTAGCCCAGTTTGAATGAATCCACTAGCATTTGCAGTCGATTACAAATCAGGCCCTTCTTTGGGAGAAGGCCTTAGCTTGATGTTACAAATGTATGTCATATAGAACGCATTATATTATGGGAGTTAAAATAATCAATATAGACATGTTTGTTTGGTTGAAAGGGCCATTGTCGGCAACAGAGGTCAGAAGGACCTCATTCAGCTGGAGACTGGGCTTTGAAATATTGTTGTCTTGTGATGGAGGTCGGAGTGACCGTAATAGGCTATGGAGGTCGGAGACAGAAGACTAGGGTCTGGAAGACCATTGTTGGTAGGAGACCAGGGTCTGAAAGAACGTTGTTGGAAGGAGACCGAGGTCTGAAAGACCATTTTCTTGTGATGGAGGTCGGAGTGACCGTTATAGGCAATGGAGGTCAGGAGGACCATAGTCGGTAAGAGATTGGGGTAAAAAAGACCATTGTCCTATGATGGAGGTTGAAGTGACCGTAATAGGCGACAACGGTTGGGAGGACCGTAGTCGGCAGGAGACTGGGGTCAGAAAGATCGTTTTCCTTTGATGGAGGTCTGAGTAACCGTAGTAGGCGACGGAGGTCCGGAGGACCGTAGTCGGCAGAAGAGCAGGGAATGAAAGACCGTTGTTGGCAGGAAACCAGGGTCTGAAAGACCGTTGTTGGCAGGAGACCGAGGTCTGAAAGACCATTTTCTTTTGATGGAGGTCGGAGTGATCGTAGTAGGCGACGGAGGTCGAGAGGACCGTAGTCGACAGGGGACTGGGGTCAAAAAGACCGTTATCCTGTGATGGAGGTTGGAATGACCGTAATAAGCGATGGAGGTTGGGAGAACCGTAGTCGGCAGGACGATACTTCGGTAGAAATTTGGGTGTAAGATGGTGGTCCAGCGGAGTCCGGGCCTTAAGTGGTGGTCCTGCAGAAGTCAGGGCCTCAGGTGGTGATCAGGCGGAGCAACAGCGTCAGGCGGTGGTTCGGCGAAGGTGAGAGCCTAAAGTAGTGGTCCAGAAGAAGTTTGGGCCTCATGTGGTGGTCTGGCGGAGCAATGGCGTCAGGCGGTGTTCCGGCGGAGGTGAGGGCCTCAAGTGGTGGTCCGGAAGAAGTTCGGGCCTCAGGTGGTGGTTAGGCGGAGCAACGACGTCAGGCGGTGGTCCGGCGGAGGTGAGGGCTGGTCCGGTTTGTTGAAATCAGAGTTTGGATGGTCTCCGAAATAATTTTTGAAATTTCCAACTTGATTTTGCATCGAAATTCGCGCCCGTTTAAGATAATTTTTTGACGACGTTTCAATACTTATGTAAACTCAGACAAAAATAAGATATGATTTAAGAGTTGATGTCAACAATTTAAAAATCAACTTATTGTATAATTTTTAAATTTATTATTTATAGCATCAAAAAAGAGGAGGACTAGAACTGAAATAAGGATTTCTAAAATTGTCTTTCAATAAATTAATTAAAGCCCAAATACTTTTTGTTATTTTTTTCCCAAATGAATGACTTTAAATTCATGTACTTATAGGCCGCCATTTCAAACAAAATCATAAAATGTGATATTTTATAATTGTTCATATAATAAGAGAATCTTAAGAATTACAAAATCGACAAAAGCCAAATTTCAATCTTGAGGTTGAATGGGAGCTGAGAATATGCTTTAGTGTTAATTAATAAGATATTTTGGTAATTCTGTTTGAATCTTCAATCGAATCCAATCCACGTTAAGCCTGTAAAAATGTATAAACCAAGCATCCAACAATTTATACATTTCCTTCTACTCAATGCATTACATAACTCGCAGTGGCTAAAGAAACAAGAACTTAACCATTGTATAATGCAAAAGTATGTACAGTGAGGCAACTAGATGGTTTATATATATATATATAGGTGTATTTAATGACTATAATGCCCTGATTAGTTAAAACATGAATAATTCTAAGAAGTGGATGCAATCGACAGTAGCAATAAGGTGGCAACAAGGCTGACAGAGAGCAGAGCTAGCTAGGACTTTTCGACTGCTTGCAATGTAGTAAATCCAAGGTATCGTTATCACGGTCCCTCAAGCTGGTAGGAGGAACAACCATTGGTTTGGAGTGAAGAGTAGCAAACTTAGACGTAGGTAGGGACTTGGTAAGAACATCAACAAGTTCATCTGTAGTGGAGATATGTTTAGCCTCAATGTGTTTTGCATGGATGCAAATCTCGAATGCAATGATGATCGATCTCAATGTGCTTTGTACAGGCACGAAACACCAGATTCCAAGCAATAGACATTGCAAAAGTGTTGTTACAAAATACTACATGAAAACCAGCTACAAGTGGCAGATTTGCGATGGATATGGTTCTGATGGTAAAACGAGCATCCAAAAATATTTTTCGACGAACAAAATACATCACAAAATCTTTGCACTAGATTTATGTTGGATTTGGGACGGAATAATCTCAAATGAAATGATTGTTTACTTTTTGTGGTCCGCCACATATTCCAACACAAATTGCAATGAATTTATGTTAGTTAATCCGCCATTTATAACGAATGGTTCCATCACAATCGTCGATACCAGAACGTCGTTTCAACATTTTCATCATATTTTTTTCCTCAAATCAGTCGCAAACCTATAACATAACAAATAAAAGAAATTGCTCCTGCAAACATTAATTGGGCTTTCCAACATTCACAATCCAAGCAATTATAAAAAACAGTTATGCAAAGTAAATATAATCAAAGAATACTATGCAAACTATACCAACTAATAAACAAACAATTATATCAATAAAATTCAACAAAAGTTATAATACTATTACACTTTCAACATAACTTATACATAGAATGACATCAAATATATCAAAAATCATCTCATGCAATAATCTAATTAGAATATGTATGCATGTTGTCCTACTTAGCTGATGGAGGCGTCAATTCAGATCTGCTAAAAGGATCGCAATAGGCAATGGAGGTTGGAAGGATTGTAGTCAGAAGGAGATAGGGGTCAGAAAGACCGTAGTCATAAGGCAGTCCAGTGGAAGTCCGACATTACTTGAAAATTTGAGCATTAGTTGGTAGTCTGGTGGTGGTTTTGCAGAACTTCGACATCAGGAAGTAGTCCGACATAACTCCAGTGTTAGGCAGTGGTTCGATAGAACTTTGGGTGTCTAGTGGTGGTACAATGGAACTCTAAGCTTTAGGTGGTAGTCCGCCAGAAATCAGGGCATCATGTGGTGGTCTGGCAGAACTCATTGCGCAAGGTGTTGTTCTGGCAGAACTCCGGCATTAGGTGGTGGTCTGGCGGAACTCCGGACATCAAGCGGTGGTTTTGCGAAACTCTGACGTCATGTTGTGGTTTGGCGGAACTCTGGGTGGTGGTCGAGGAGGCAAGGAGGCAAGAGCAATCTATGATCTCTCTTTTATTTCCTTCAAGAAGAAGGAAGGATATATTTATAGATTTTCTAGAGTGGCATGGGCCATAAATATGAGGAATATCAAAGGTAAATGGGGAGTGGTTTGAATGAACGGTCAATGTTGAAACCCTTGATTGTGAAATGTTTGATGGGCATTTTAATGTCTTAGAGATGTTGAAATTCGTCGATCTTGGGCTCATTTGATTTGTCTCGTTGACCCGCTTGATTTGACTATAAGCATGTCATGTTTGAAAACCGTTTGGTAATCCAAACTGTAGTTTGAACCTTCTAACAGTGCTTTGGGCCTTTGATTTGGATCCATTTGGGCTTGGATTGAGTCGAATTTATTATCGTTGGGTTCCTATTTCCGAGACGTTCAATTCAACTTTAAGTTTGTTGAAATCAGAGTTCAGATAGTGCTGGATTTAATTTTTGAAATTTTCAACTTGATTTTGCCACGAGGTTTGTGCCCGATCAAGATAAATTTTTTATGATGTATCATCACTAAATTTAATTTGCGATAAATATGGTCAAAATATTAATTAATTGTACACTTATAAAAAAGACATAAATAAGTGTAAAATCATTATTATCATATTTATGCATTTTATTAGTATAAAAGATTACAAGATTTGTCTATAAAATTTGTTGAAATGCATCCTCGGCCAAAAAATTTCATAAAGTTATAAATTAATTAGGAACTTTTTAATATAAATACAGCTATTGTAAAATAATTTTTATTTAATTTTATATTAATAATTTTAATTAATCTAATTATAGTTCATTTCTAACTACTAACATAATTCAACATCAGAAGTACCTCTTCTTTTTTCTCATTTTTGTGGAACATTTAGATCAATTAAGGCAAATTCACACACATAACACAAATGAAAGATTTTAGCTGAAAACTATTTGTTGTTAATCAAAACTCTCAACCAACTAATGGCCAAAGGCGTGTTGTGTGAATTCTGTTTTTAACTAAGAAAATTTCTTTGAATTATAACCCCACATTTGTAACATTTCCTTATTTATAGGCTAAGCGTTTCTTTGAATTACAACCGCAAATTTACTCTAACATTTCCCTATACTTGCCTCTGCTCTCAAAGTGTTGTATTCAAAGTTTGGTTTTCAAGAGCAATGCCAATATTCAAAAAACAAAAGGTGGCAGAGAAGGAGGAAGAGAAGTATCATTGTTGATTCTGCGGTAAGGGATTCAATAATTGGAGAGCGCTTGGAGGGATATGCGACTCCACGGGATGTTCAATAAACCCATCCTTCACCTGAACAAAAGTCCATCCACCACTGGACCTGAAGGAGACTCCTCTGACAGCAACTGCCTCCCTCACATTTGCCAAAATTGTTGCAAAGAATTCTGTTCGTTGAAATCGATCATTGTCCAAGCACTGTTCTAGCGGTCTCGTTGGTGCTGGTGGGGATGATGGTGGGAATGACAACTCAAATAGCCTTTTTTTGCCTTCACTCCCCCGATCCAAAACTCCTACTCAGCCTCTTGTGCTTACCGAAGAAGAGCGTGTCGCTAATTTTCTTATCATGCTCTCCACTGCCTGCGCCAACCCTGTTTTTCGGAATACCGATGCAGTGGAATGCTCTACTTCTGTTCTCCGCATCACAGATGCTGGGGAATGCTCTACTTCCGAAAGGAGGGAAGTTGATTATGTCGTCCTCCTGCCTCCTTTGCCTCAGCCAGAAGGCTCAAATCCCCACATCTCAACACAAACGCGTCAAAATGCGTGTAAAATTTTTGAATGCAAGACTTGCCAAAAAGTATTTACCTCACATCAAGAACTAGGCGGCCATCGGGCTAGCCATAAGAAAGTTGAGGGCTGTTTTGCAACTCCGGTTGAAATCAGGTCACCCAAGAGGATGAAGTTCATAGCAATTGAAGATGAAAGCAACAATAGAAATCATCAAAATAATCAAGCCCGGTCTTCCTCTAAAAATATGACTTTACCAATTGTTCTGTTTGTACGTACCTCATCACAATTGCCACTGCCAAAGAAAAAATCCAAAGTACATGAATGCTCAACTTGTAAATGACAGTTTCCATCAGGCCAGACACTTGGAGGGCACATGCACTGTCATTGGAGGGCATCAACTTCCCGTGGCACCACCGTTGAGCCATTGAGCATTGTTTCCACTGAGCTGCAAGCAGGAAATAGTAGCAGTAGATTAAACGATATACAACCCGACAAGCTGAGGATCGGATCTTTAATTTCTACTATAGACTTGAACATACCAACACCAAAAGATGATTTTCCCGAAGTCACGTTGTGTCTTGATGTACCCATCACGACAATTTATGTACAACCAGAACGAGAAAACGTAAGCGAGAATATGTTGAATGTAAATATAGAGGAGGTTGAGAGTAGGGAGGTGAGATTAAAAGATCTTAGTGATCTCCTTGACATAAATGAGAGAAAGGTTGGCTCTACATGGTTGCAGATTGGGTTGGAATCCATATATAGGCAAGAGACTAGAGCTGATCAACCTTAACTCATATGCCAATCCTTATTTTGTTGTTGTTTAATTTTGCGGTCATGTGATCGACATTAAGACTTCTGAATTTATTTTATTATCGAATGAATAAATAAGGATGTATATTTATTTATTCACATGGCTTAGCATTTTTGAACGTTTCGAAAGCATATATTATTTCTCAGTTTCAAACGTTTCTGTGTCTACATATTAGATTCTACTTTATGTTGTGTCTATTATTCTAATATATATAAAAAAAGGAACGAGTGAGACTATTTCTATATGATGGTTTAATAAGGGAGGAAATAAGATTATGTTTGGGATAGTTTGCTTGTTGCTTTGTCTTTCGGATTGTAATCATATTAATTTCTATTGGACAACTACTTTTTTGTTGCTTTAAACATCTTTTGTACTAGGAAGTTGCTTTCTACAATAATTTAAAAAAGTCACTTTCTCTTTAGTTGCTTTATAAAATAGAAAAAAAGCTATCTTAGGCTTTGTTTGCACAACTTATTTGTTGTTTTGTTCTTCATACCACAATCATAGTTTCATTTTTACCATTGCTTTTCACAGCTCTTATTAAATTTTTGCATTAGGAAGTTGCTTTCTACAACAAATTTTAAAAAAAATTCTTTTTACATAGCAAGTTTATAACTACCTTTATAAAAAATTGTGTTGTATTCATCCTTAAAGGATCCTAAGGGTGACATTGGCCTACTTCAAAAGAGAAAATTTTCTTATAAACAAGATTATAAAGATTATGAAAATTTTCTTTATAAATTATTTTGTAAGTATGTAAGCTTATGATATTTTTGTGCATGCCTCTAAATTTTGAGAAAAAATTTTCTGTTTAACTTCAAAGTTTAGTTATATCACTAATTTTAATTAGTGATAAATATGATAACAATATTAATTAATTATACACTCATAAAAAATCATAAATAACTGTAAAATCATTATTATCATATTTATGCTAAGATATCCTAAACCATAATATGAAAAAAGCCACCTTTATTCATTAAATGATAATTTATATTTGTGATTAATTATTTTTTTCCTATATATTGAATCAATTGGAATATTGCAAGATGGCATTATTTTAATTAATTTCTTAAGTACACCAAATTATAATTTCAGAATATTTACATGTGTGGTGTTTATACTAGTTAAAACTTGAAAAGGTTGGAAGGGTCGTTGGGGTGTAAATCTATTTCTGATACTGCGCATGTTTTCTCTCATAAACTTTGGTTTGCTTTTAGATCTTATAATAGTTTATGGGCTAATTTTATGAATGCTAAATACTGTAAGAATTCAAATCCTCTAGTGTGCCATTTTAAAACCTCTGATTCTCGGGTTTGGAAAAGTCTCTGTAAAATTAAATGGGAGGCTGAGAATTATATTCAATGGGGTATTGGCATTGGAGAAGTTGCTTTCTCGCAATACAATTGGTTGGGCACTGGTTCTATTGATAATTACCTTAACACTCATACCATTGTTAATACGAGAGTTAACGAATTTTTTTATAATGGGGAATGGAATATTCCTAAGTTGCAGGAGGTTGTTCCTTTTGATATTGTTGAAAAAATTATTCAAATCCCTTTACAGTTGCAGGTTAAGGATAAAATTTTGTTTATGTTATCTTCCTCTGGCAATTTTTTTCTTAAAAGAATCTGGGATGAGACTAGAATTAAAGGTGAGGTTGATAAAACCTTTAAATGTCTTTGGCATAAATCTATACCTTTGTCTTATTCCCTTCTTGCTTGGAGGTGCCTCAAAGGTTTTGTTCCTATTGATAATATTTTGTGGAATAAGGGCTTTATTGTTGTTTCCAAATGTCAATGTTGTCTCAATATTGAAAGCTTACACCATGTTTTTGTGAATGGGTCTATTGCTAGTAAAGTTTGGCCCTACTTCTTTAATGTGGCTGATATGGGTCTTTTGAATGCTAACTTAGATTTGGCTGGGATCCTTAAACTTTGGTTCACTGATAGTAAGGGACATATTAATAATATTCTTCATATTGTGATTATTTGGTATCTTTGGAATAGTAGAAATGAGGCTAAACACTTGGGTATTAAGATGAATGCTTATGATATTATATCCAAAGTGCGGTTCAAAATTTTACAGCTGAAAGCTGTCAATCTCATTTCTATTAAGAGCTTTACTAAATCTTGTTCTTTGGCTGATCACTTTGGTATTTATAAAGAGGATATTCATAGTAACAGGGAGTCTATTGTGAAGTGGTCTAAACCTAATGATCCTTACGTCAAGCTGAATACCGATGGGTCTGTCCATGCCAACAAAGCTGGTATAGGGGGTATTATCAGGGATTCTCAAGGTAATCCTCTTGCTATTTTTTTGGGTCCTATGTCTACTTGTTCTGTTTTAACCTCTGAGCTGAATGCTTTGTACCATGGTTTACAAATTTGTTTGAGGTTGGGTTTACAGAATGTTAATATCGAAGTTGATTGTACTCTTGTTGTTCATATTTTTTCTAAGAATGATTTGTGCTTCCCTCAGGATTTTTACACTATAAGAAAAATTAGAATGGCTCTCTCCTTACTTAACTTTACTATCTCCCATATTTATCGTGAAGGTAATGCGTGTGCGGATTGGCTTGCAAACTTCGGTGCTGAAAGTGAAAATTTTTTGGAATATTCGGTTTATGATATTCCAGTTCCTCTTAAAGGCATGATTATACTTGACAAAACTGGTTTACCTTATATTCGACATTAGTAGTTTGATGTTTTTTGGGTCTTTGCTGTCTTTGTCGGTGTTGGATGGTGGCTGT
Organism: Dendrobium catenatum; assembly: GCF_001605985.2. Classification (NCBI taxonomy): domain Eukaryota; kingdom Viridiplantae; phylum Streptophyta; class Magnoliopsida; order Asparagales; family Orchidaceae; genus Dendrobium; species Dendrobium catenatum. The sequence goes on along the minus strand of NW_021439377.1, from coordinate 135,675 downwards.
GCTGCTGGGTTTTTGGATTTTCCGTTAGCTGGTAGGTTTTTTGCTATTCTGGTTTCTGCTGGGGTCTGGAGTTTCAGGGCGGTGGAGTTTTTTATTTGCTGCTATTGGAACAATCCGGAGTGGGCTTTGTATCTCAACTGCTGGAACCTTCTGAATTTTCTGTGCTGGCTGTTTAGCAATTCCTATTTCTATAGTATTCCGGATGAGTGCCAGAAATTTAGCTGTTTTCTTTCTGATTTAAAGGCTGGTAATAATAGCTTATGGGATTACAATTGCTCTTATGGTTATTCTTTAAATGGGAGTGGCTGCACGGTTTACTTGTATTATTGGAGCATTGGGTATGAGCTTGTTCATCTGGATGGTAGCCAGAAGGCTTTTTACGTTAACAGGAAGTATTGGGCTTTTAATTCTCCTAATTTTAATATTACTCATAAACTTTTTTGGAGTGCTTATTGTAGAAACATTTTTAATGCTCTCTTAGGGAGCTTCAAGGATTGCAAGGTGCCTGCCGGGTTCCTGCTGGGTGGAAGCTTTTGGGTCTTTATGTTTCCTTTTTGGTGGCCCCTGTTTTTCTGGAATCTATACTTATATCGTGTTTTGAAATTCATGGACCGAAAGATTTTCGGGATAATCTGGTTTACCTGCTGTCATTTTCGAGATCAAAACCATTTTCAGGTATTAATGATTTATCCCTTTAATTTTGTTAGTATCTTGGCTGTTTCCATTTTGCAGGTTTTTCGTTGCCTGATCATATTTTTTGGAAGATGGCTTGTGCTGAAAGTGATATCCTTTAGCTTTCTTTTTGGTTTTTGGGCGCCTTCTTGGTGCCGCCTTAGAATGTTTCTAGGCAATTTTGTATTTGGTTAGATGGGGACTTTCTGCTCTTTAGTTTTTCTTTTCTTTTTATGCATTGTAGCTCTTCGAGCTTTAGTGAGTGGATCGTCCCCTTAAGGACTATGTAATTTTACCTTTAATCAACACGTAAGCCCTATCGCGGGTTTCCCTCCTAAAAAAAAAAAAAGAAACTTTGAAAGAGGTTGGTTAAAAATTCGCATATTTTTTGTTTTATTTTATAGAAATATTTTGTTTGCTTTTGGAAAGTAAAAGATTATAGCACACACAACAACTTTAAAAAAATTATTTTACATTAAATTTTGTAAGAGATTATTATTTATGTAAAATTTTATATAAATAATTAATTAAATTAAAATTATATATATTAGAATATATTAACAAAATGACAAATTATATATATATTATATATATATTATATATATATTATTATATATTATATATATATATATATATATATATATTACAAAGTTTTATATATATATCTCCAGATATTGAACTGTACAAATTACAAAGTTTAAGATAAAAATGTTAAAATTAAGATTTCTACTGGAAGAGAAAAACTTCATTTATATTTTTAATTTATTATCTATTAATTTATATCTCTTAACTTAAACATTAAAAAAAATTATTAAGATATATATTTAAAACATTTTAATTTGCCATATTGTATATACTCTAAAATATTATATATTGTTGCGTCCTGGAGTATTCGCGGCGGTAGAGAAATATATAGTTTAACGTCTTAACATTGTACGAAGATCCAGCACACAATCAGATAAGTGAGAGGGTGTAGCGTTCATAAGAGACACCAGAGTTTTTACGTCGAAACCCCTAAAAAGAGGGAAAAACCATGGGGCCTCGCCCAGTTTGAATGAATCCACTAGTATTTGCGGTCGATTACAAATGACGCCCTTCCTTAGGAGAAGGCCTTGGCATTGATGATACAAATGTACATCATATAGAGCGCATTACATGGTGGGAGTTACAATGTAGACATGTTTGTTTGGTTGGCATGATCATAGTCGATAGGATGGAGGTCGGAAAGACCGTTGTCATGTGATGGAGGTTGGAAGGACTATAGTAGGCGACGAAGATTAGAAGGATCGTAGTCAGGAGGAGACCGGGGTCAGAAAGACCATTGTCTATTGATGGAGGTTGGAAGGACCATAGTAGGCGACGGAGGTCAGAAGGACCGTAGTTGACAAGAGACCGGGGTCAGAAAGACCCTTGTCTGTTGATGGAGGTCAGAAGGACCATAGTAGATGATGGAGGTCCGAAGGACAGTAGTCGGCAAGAGACCAAGGGTCTGAAAGACCGTAGTTGGAGTGCGGTACTTCAGTAGAAGTCTGGGCGTCAGGTGATGGCCTGGTGGAGCTCGAGGCCTCAAGTGGAATGCTCTACTTTTGAAATTAACATTATAATAAGAGCCTTATGTAGCTTCTTTTCAACACACTCCCATCATAATTATCCATAATTTTGTTAGAAGGTATATCATGAATACGTGAGAAGGGGAAAGGAACTTATTGATCTAGAAAATTAAAAGTTATACCACGATGATTAGAGGCTTGATGATTACTTGTTTATTCAGAGTATCTTAGATATAATGAGGTTATGGTTCATTTGATTGTGTGCAAATGTACTAAAGTCAGGACTTAACTGTGATCCGCCAAAATATTTCACTCCAAGAAACATCATGAATTCAAACATCACCGGATATGCAACATTTGTATAAGTATACATAAGACAATACTCCTATAATAACTCAAAATTATATACTAAAATAAAATCCTGCATGTGCTCCGATCAACGTATTAAAGTTACAAACACAAATATCTGAAAATGCTGCATAGGACTAAATGCTCACTAATATAACATTCTAGTTTCAAACTAAATATAACTCGCATGTGCTCCAATCATCACATCTGATTCATAAATCCAATGGTCCGAGAATTGTGCATGGGTCAAATATTTAAGTTTCATCCTCCTCCATGAAAGACTTGAGCCGACCTGACTTGAATCATAAAATGCATTCCAAATTCCTATAAAAATACAAGTGACTTTAAGGTCACCCTGATGATGTCTATGTTGAATATAAATATCAACTAGAGGGGTTAAATCTCAAAACCAATAAAAGATTGACTTTTTAAAATAAAATATATCACTTAAAACTAAAATATATCACATTCCAAATTCCTTTTACCAAAGCCTTATAGCAGATGCCTAGTTATATTGAATTTATAAAGGACAACTTGATTAAGAAGTGAAAGATAGGTGATTATGAGATTGTTGCTCTTACTTAAAAATGCAGTGCAAACTAACAAAATAAACTTTCTAAAAAAGCTAAAATAACCTAGTAGATTTACCATTCTTTGTGTTATAGGAGAGAAGTTCTATGGAAAGGCATTGTGTGATTTAGGAGCAAGCATTAATCTCATGTCTTTATCTATCTTAAAGATACTAGAGTTAGGTGAAATATAACCCATGAAAGTCACCCTACAGTTAGCTGATAGATCATTCACTTACTTGAGAGGGGAGATAGAGAATATCTTAGTTAAGGTAGACAAGTTTATCTTCCTAGTAGATTTCATTGTGTTAGACATGGAGGAAGATAAGGAAATGCATATTATTTTAGATATACTAATTTTAGCAACAGGTAGTTCTATTATTGATATCTAATAAGGGGAATTAACCATGAGAGTTTAGGATGAAGAAGTAAATTTCAATGCATTAAAGTCAATGAAATTATCAAATGATGATAGCAAAAACCATTATTATAGAATATGTTGAGATTGTTGCAACTTAGTTCTTGATTATTGATATTCTTGCAACATGTATGTTTTTTATAATTTCAAATATTATTGCTTTGATTATTATTTCTCCTAATATATTTTGGATGAATTATTTTATTATTTGTGTATAATAACATTTCAGGAAAACCATACTCCAGATTTTTCAAATCTTCAAATCAGATCAGTTTATGATTTATTGTAAATGAAGTATGTAATTTTTTTTCATTTTATTGAGTCTGAGAGAGTGTGATTGTAATTGAGTAACTGTGTACACACACACACTGGGGGAGAGTCTTAAATCTAAAATTTTTAAACTGATCATAATGTACGATTTGGTTTTGTATGGGATGATCTAATCAATTATTTTCCCTTTCGAGCAGTCAAACTAATATAAATGAAATTTTTTTCTAAGTGTTAATCGTACTGTATGATCTCCATTCGTACATACCTTCCAAAGTACAAAATGGACTGGTCCCTTTTCATTCAAAAAGATTTTTTCTAAGTATGCATCTTACTGTACGATCATAATTCTTACATGCCTTCTAGAGTACGAAATTGTGAGGTCCCTTTTCGTCCCAACTTTTCATCTTGACGAACTTAAAATTTTTTTGAATAGTTCATACCGTACAATATCATCATCATATATACGCCATCCAGTGTACAAAATGGATGGGTCCCTTTTCATCTCGATGAACTTGAAAATTTTTGTAACTAATCATACCGTATGATGTCATCATCATACGTATGCCATACATGGTACAAAATTATGGGGTGCCTCTTCATCCCGATGAAAATGAAAAGTTTTCTAACTTTTCATCCTATATGAACTTAATTCGTCCCGGATGATGATCTTGTACTGGATGATCTGATCAATCATTTTCTCTTTTGAGCAGTCAAACAAATAGAAATGATTTTTTTTCTAAGTATTAATTATACTTTATGATCTCCATTCATACATGCCTTCTATAGTCCCTTTTTGTTCAAAAAGTTTTTTTTCTAAGTATAGATCGTATTGTAAGATCACAATTCGTACATGCATTCTAGAGTGGGAAATTGTGAGGTCCCGACTTTTTATCTTGACAAACTTGAAAAATTTCTGAACAGTTCGTGCCATACGATGTCATCATCATACGTATGCCGTCCAGGGTACGGAATGGATGGGTCCCTTTTCGTCCCAACAAACTTGAAAATTTTCATAACTAATTGTATCGTATGATGTCATCATTGTACATATGCCATATTGGATACGAAATTATGGGGTGCCTCTTTATCCCGACGAAGATGAAAATTTTTCTAACTAATGAAGATGAAAATTTTTCTAACTATTTGTATTGGACGAACTTGTTTGTCCAGGATGATGATCATGTATGAATCATTTCATACTGATTCACAATAGGTTCATACACAACAGTTTTTGAACTGTTCGTATATACGAACATACGATCATACTGTACGATCGTGTATGCTCAAAATTAAAATTTTTAGTTTTTTGGATGATTTTTCATGTCTTTGGTATAAAAGATCCACTAAAAACTGATGTAAAAAGTCTTTTCTTCATGATTTTGTAAGGGCAATTGACATAGATAGTGTGAGAGAGTGTTTGAGAGAGACTTTTTGCAAGTGGAGTGTGAAGGGTTCACAAGGTTACTCAAAAGTAAGGATTTCTTTGTGATTTTTGTTATCACTCTTCCTCTTATCTTTCTAGTTTCTCGTGAGAAGATCTTTGAAGAAAATATCTAGTTCTCTGTCAATACTTAGAGAGTGTAAAAAGATGACAGTTATCTGTCAACACTTAGAGGGTGTAAATAGACGATGGTTCTCTGCCGGTACTTGAAGAGTGTGAAAAGACAACAGTTCTCTACTGACACTTGGAGGGTGTGAACAGATGACGGTTATCTACCGACACTTGGAGAGTACGAAAGGATGACGGTTCTCTATCGTACTATGGATTGGTGGAAGAGAGGATTTGTAAAGGCTTCTCTGCTTACTATGGGGGCAAAAAGAGAGACACTTTGGCAATAGTGCAATACCTGAAGAAGGAGTCTTCAAGGAGTGGATGTAGGTCATGTTTGACCAAACCACTATAAATCTTTATGTCTTTTAAATTTTTGCATTTTATTTACTGCAAGTTTTATTCTGTGGTTGAAAATTTTATTTTTAAAATCTTAATTAACTTGCTAACTGAATCAAAGGTTTTCAAAATTTTAAATATGAGAGAAAGTTTTAAAATTACCAATTCACCCCCCTTTTGGTTAGCCTTGGGACTATAGCTTATGCTTAACAATCTAATTAAGATTCAACAAGTGAAATCAAAGGTTTCAAAACCATAAGTTTAGACTACTTTTTGAAAAACGAGAATGACTACTTTTGGAAATTGAAACACACCACAAGGTTACTCAATCACTATACCTCCTTTATTTGATAATATCCCTTTAGATTTTTGGAAAACACGCATGTCTATATTTTTACAATCACTTGATTATTGCATGTGGATTCTAGTTCAAGAAGGATATACTAGGCCAACTAGATTAGTTAATGGCATTAGAGTTGAAACACCCTTTAATAATTGGACTGTAAAAGAACATGACTTAACATAACTAAATGCAAAATGTTTAAATAGTTTCTTTTGTACACTTAAGTCAGAAGATTACATGCGGGTTTCCACTTGTAAAAATGTAGAGGACATATATGATAGACTTGGTATTGCTTACGAAGGGACTAATGAAGTAAAATAATTTGAATTAAACATCTTGTTACATGACTATGAATTATTTCACATGAAATCAAATGAGTCCATCTCAAAAATGTATATAAGATTTACTCAAATAATCACTTTTTTACATGCATTAGGTAGGGAACTAACAAATGCTGAAATGATTAATAAAACTCTTTGTTATTTGCCTACTACTTATGATGCAAAAATATTTACTATTATAGAGTCTAAAGATTTAAATGTTTATTCTATTGATAATCTTCTTGGTTTACTAATTATTTATGAGCAAGGAGTGGGTCAAAGGAAGATTGATGCAGGTGAACAGCGAAAGGAAAAGAACATTGCACTAAAAGTGTAGGACTTGGAGGGTGATCAGTCATAACCTAAGGATGAGGACAACATTGCCTTAATGACTAAGCAATTTAGAAGTTTTCTTAAAAGGAAGCAGAGGAGACGTTAGTAGTGGAACATAGGTTAGTTCAATAAAATTATTCAGATTTATAATGATGTGATTTTCTATGAATGTAGAAAACCTGGACATATAAAATCAATTTGCTCAAATCTAAAAGCCACTCCTAGCAAGGAGAAGGAAGAAGAGAAAGCAAATGTGTAGAAGGGCAAGAAGATATTTATGAGAGCTTTTTGGGCAGACTCAGCTTCAGATTTGTTAGAAATAAAAAAGGAGGAGAAAATCACCAACCTATATTTAAGGACATATAATCTTGATCAGTCCTATCAAAAAGACGCATGCGACTTAACCTATGCTGAATTGTTAAAAGTTTCTGAAAGAATTCAAGATGCATATAGAAAACTTAAGAAAATGCATGCTAGTCTAAACCTAGAAATGCAAGAATTACAAAAAAGAATATGAAATCCTTATGAAAGATCATGCTTTGATAGATAACAATCACATGAGCTTAGTTTATGAATTTGGTGACTTGAATAAAAAGAATAATCTTTTAAAATCATCCTATGCTCAATTGGAAAAAAGATTTCAAAGATTTTAAGGATGAATCTGAGAGTAGAGAGCACTATTTGAATTTTGACAAGAATGTATTAGAAGACTTAAACATATTTCTTAAATTGAAAGTGCAAGCTCTTGAGAAAAATATGAAACCCCCAACACTTGAAGATTTTACTAATCCTATTTTGAGGTCAGAATTTTGAAAACCCGGGAAGAGTCAAAGTTATTATAAAAAATCGGTAACCCTTGTTATGGTGTTAAATGTTATTCTTGTGAGATGATTGGACATATTGCACACACTAATACTTTACATAGGAAAGCTCATTTAGTGTGGAGACCTAAGATGCATAAACTTAGTCATATCATACATGCATATAGTTTTATTTTGCTAAAAGGAGAATCCAAACTTGTTTGGGTTCCCAAGTCTAACATTTGATTATTTTACATGCACACTATCATACAAGATCTCATGAGAACATTTGGTACCTGAACAGCGGTTGCTCAAAGTATATGATTAGAGACACTACATAATTTATATTGCTGGAAGCCATGAATGGATGCAGGATTACAATGGGAGATAACACAACGAGGAGAGTGGTTGGCACAGGTATGATTTAAAACATGAAAAGTTTTTTCATAGAAAAAGTTTTACTTATCGAATGCTTAAGGTATAATTTGTTAAGTATTAGCCCGCTATGTGATAAAAGGTATATTGTAAAAGTTTTTCCCTACTAACTACATATTAAGCCTAAATGGAAATGATGTTTTGCATCAATAAGGATAAATAATATTTATATGTTAGATTTGAATTATATTAAAACTCCTAATACTTTTTTTTAAAAGTAATTTTTGATGAATCTTAATTATGGCATAGGAGACTTTGTCACGCTAGCATGAAAAATCTTAGAAAAATTATCCAAAAAGATTTGGTAAGAGATATACTAAAACTAGACTTTATTAAGGATCACCTTTGTGATGCATGTCAATTATGAAAATAGGTGAAGTCCTCATTTTATTCTAATAAGGATCTTAGAACTAATAAACCTTTGGAGATTTTATATATATATCTTTTTGGACTGGTTAGCACTGTAAGTCTAAAAGGGAAGGTATACAAATTTGTGATTGTTGATTATTTCTCTAGATTCATATATGTTAAATTCTTATTTCATAAGAGTGAATCATTTAAGGAGTTTATAGATTTTTTGACTTGGATTCAAAGGAAATTAGAGTGTGAGATTTTAATAATTCAAAGTGATCACGAGAGAGAATTTGAAAATAAATAAATTGAGGAATTTTGTAAAGAAAAAGGAATTGATCATAATTTTTTTGCACCTAGAACCCATCAGCAGAATGGGGTAGTAGAAAGAAAGAACAGAATATTAATTGAAGGTACTAGAGCCATATTGGTAGAATATTTATTTCCTAAATATTTTTGGGCTAAAGCGATCAATACTGCATATTATGTTCTAAATAGGGTGAATATTAGATCGAATTTAAACAAAATACCCTATGAGCTTCTTATGAGAAGAACACCTAATTTATCACATTTGTATATTTTTGGATATAAGGTGTTATTACATAATAATAAAAAATCTACCTTAGAAAAATTTGATCCAAAATCAGATGAAAGAATTTTACTTGGATACTCTACTATTGAAAAATCATATAGAGTATTAAACAAAAGAACTTTACTAGTTGAGGAGATCATACATGTTGTATTTGATGAATCTGGAATTTTGAAAGATCCAAATTTGAAAGAGGATGAAATAGAAAAAACTTCTAAAATATTGAGAAGATTGCTTTAGAAAAAAATTTAGTGAAAAAAAAAACCCTTGGCCTAGAGATTTGAAATTATCTAAAAACCACCCTAAGTACTTAATTTTAGATGAACCTAGTGAGGGTGTTAGGACTAGGTGTGGACTTAGCAAAAAAGTAAATCATTCTGCCTTTATTTCTACAATAGAACCCACAAATATAAATTAAACACTTTGGGATGAATTTTGGATTTTGGCAATACAAGAAGAATTAAATCAATTTGTAAGAAATGATGTTTAGGAATTAATTACAAGGCCAAATGATCAAAATGTAGTTGGAACTAAATGGGTATTTAAAAATAAAATGAATAACTCAGGAGTTATTGTTAGAAATAAGGCTAAATTGGTGGCTACAAGGTATAATCAATTGAAGGGATTGATTTTGTGGAGACTTTCTCCCCTATAGCGAGACTTGAAGCAATTAGGGTTTTGTTAGCCTTTGCTTATTTTAAAAGATTTAAATTGTATCAAATCGATGTAAAAAGTGCTTTTTTAAATGGGATGACTCAAAAGGATGTTTATGTTTAACAACCTCTAGGTTTTGAAAAATCTAAATACACAAATTATGTTTTAAATTGAAAAAGACATTATATGGATTGAAACAGGCACCTAGGGCTTGGTGTGGGAGGTTGAGCACTTTCTTACTTGAGAGATCTTCTGAAAAAAGAAGTGTGGACACCACTCTCTTTTTGAATAAATTGGGAGATGATATACTCATTATATAAATTTATGTTGATAATATCATCTTTGGATCTACAAATAAAAATCTTTGTGATGATTTTTCTAAAACAATGAGTAGCGAATTTGAGATGAGCCTAATGGGAGATCTTAATTACTTTTTAGGTTTTAGTATTAAGTATATTAAGGAAGGACTATTTCTTAGTCAGTTGAAGTATATTAAAGACATCCTCAAGAAGTATGAAATGGACAATACTAAACCTGTTAGTGCACTTATGAGTCCCTCAATTCAGTTAGACAAGTACCCTAAGGGAAAATCTATTGATCAAAGGAAATTTAGAGAAATTATTGGATTTTTGCTTTATTTGATAACTAACAGACCTGATATTATATTTATTATTTATTTGTGTACTAGATTCCAATCAGATTCAAAAGAATCACATTTAAAAATAGTAAATATGATTTTGAGATATATATTGGGAACTCAGAACTTAGGGATTTGATATCCAAAGTACAGCTCTTCATTTGAAATTATTGGATATTCAAATTCAAATTTTCATGTTGTAGGATTGATCAAAAGAGTACATATGGAACTTGTCAATTTATAGGAAATTCTTTAGTTTCTTGGTCCAAAAGAAAAAAAAATTTTTGTAGCCCTATCTACTACTAAAGCTGAATACATTGCCTTAGGAAGTTGTGTGGCACAAGTTCTTTGGTTGGAACAACAGTTGATTGATTTAGGATTTACAATAGACACAATTCCAATTTATTGTGATAACACTAGTGCCATTTACATTTCAAAAAATCCTATTCAACATTCTAGAACCAAACATATAGACATAATGCAAATCTACTGAAACTCAACTTAGAGACATTTTCACAAAATCGCTATCTTTTGATACTTTTAGCACCTTAAGAATAAGACTAGGTGTGATTGATCTTAATGCTTAAACAAAATCTTCTACAAACTTGATATGTTTTTATGAGTCTTTTTTGTTTTTGATTATTAATGTTTTGTTTTTGTGTATATTTTTTTTGGTTTTTGGTGTTGCTTTTATGTTTTATGTGCTTTAGACTCATACCTCTTATAAAAATTCCTATTTCTGAATGTTTGTGTTGATTTTTCTAAGTGTTCTATTCATACTGTATGAAATTATTTTCGTCCCATATGAATTTTGTAGTATGTCAATCATTGTTTTGAAATGAATGCATAAAGTTTTGATTTTCCAATACATATTGTGTAGTACAATATTTATATCATCCCGGACGACCTGTATTAATTCTTCTGTATGCACATAGACGGTTATCCGACCACAATCAGTTATTATAATTGATCGTTCGTACAAAAATTTATGTCACACATACGAACCACATGTCATTCGATATGGGGGATGAACATACAATCATTAAAATGATCTTAAATAACCGTTCATCCCGGACGAACACCTGTTCGTCTATACGATTGTCTAGTCAAAAAGCCTGTACAAAAGTACACTTCATAACTTGTTGATTATGAAAAGTCATTTCATTTTAAACGTATTCATTCGTACATATGAAATTATTTGCTTCATGTACGAACCAACTATCGTACTGTACAAATTATTTTTTGTACGTATGAAAGATCATTTTTCCTTAAATAGAAGGGAGTTAGAATTCATTTTCATTCACTTGAACAACCTGTTTTATTCTTTTTCATCTTAGCAATGGCTATTTCTAGCAAATGTGGTAGAGTCCCTAAGAGTTCATCTTTAAGGGGTATAGTCGAAAACTTTCTATCCAAAGAAAATAAGGATTCTTACTTTAGGTTTGTCTCTGCTAAAATCACTCAATCTAGACTCTTGATCCAATAAGACATTCACTTTTAAGTAATTCCTCTTTTTTCCACCACCCAATTTGGCTTCATTCTGACTCTGATTCATGCCTACCATAAAGAAACCTTTCACTATTTTATGGCAAATATGACTTTTAGTTCGGATGAGAGTAGGATAAGATTATAGGTTCTAAAGAAACTAGTAGAAATCACAAAGGAATATCTGGGAGTTTTTCTATATTTAAGAACTCAAGGAATTAAAGCACACACAATGACCTCCAAATTTGATTTTAACTACTCTGAAATAAATAAAGTTCTTAGAGGGGTTGCTCAAGTAGGTCATTTTCCTAGGATCTATACCTTACATAAAAATATAAGGATCATTCAGCATGTTCTTAGAGCTTCAATCATTCCTAAGGCTAGTGATCGCATAAAAAATTACTCCTATTTTGTCCACTATTACCTATCTAATCATGACTAGACAACTAATAGATGAAACCTAACTCATTCTTGATTATATTTACAGCCTTTCTGAAATTGGGCATATTGTTGACCTCATTTTGTATGAGGTCACTTTCAGCCCCTTCTTGAGCTTTGGACCTTAGGTTTCTTTGAACTTTAGATCCTAGGATCTTCCTAGTTCCTAGACCTTAGGCCCAATCTATATCTTAACTCAATTCAAACCTAGAATCCAGGGTTAAAGACTCAGGTCCTAAAACCTTTTCTAGGTGATTTTTCCATCACCTTGAAACCCAGCAATTGGCATCTGATTTAGGGTCTGTCAATTTCATATTGATGTGATATGTCTCTACTGCCAACCCTATAACTTTGAACTCATTTGGAGGACTTTAACACCATAAACTTAATCAAGTTTCAAAGATTGCAAAAGCTTCAAATATTTATAATCCATTCCACTAGACCTTTCACCCAGTGAAATTTGATCTTGGAACCCCTTCCAAACCCTTTGATCACCCCAAGACTTTGATATTGACTTGTTAAGCAATAATCTACACCTTTTTAGATTCAATTTGACCTAGAATTGAATCAAGGCCAAAATGACCAAAATGCCCTTAAAGGGGATTTTTTTGGACTTTTGGCCTAAACTCAACTTGATTTGACTTATCAACCTTTGAAATTTTCTCCAATCATTTTTAAACAATGTTTGGGATCTAATAAACCCAATTCCAAACCTTGGGTAAACCTGGTTGATTAGGTCAACCTAATTTGATCTTAAAGACCCATTAAGGGTCAAAATGATCATTTTGACCCAAATGATCCCTCTACACCTTGACACCCTATCCAATAAGTTCATATGACAAAATTGATTTCAGTGCATCCAACTCTTAGTCCTAGGTCAACTTGTTGACCAAGTCAACCAAGTTTGACCAAATGACTCATAAACCTCCCTTCATTTAAACCATTTGACCAAAACCATTTCAATCCTATTTAAACCAATGGAGTGACTCCTTAGACTTTTAAGAGACCCCTCTTAAAAATCTAAGTCTTGGGCTCACTTGGGTTAGCCTTTTGGCTCGACCCAAGTGCCCAAAGAGAGGCCCCCTTTGAGCCATTTTTTTAATCCTAGTCAAATTGAATCCAATCCAAGGTGCCATTGGGCCCCCTCTGACCCAATGTATCTTCCTTACCCAGCCCAGCCATTGAGTCCACTTGGGTCAAGACTTAGGCTAACTCAAAGTGGCCAAAACCACTTGGGACTGAGCCAACTCCTACCCTGAGCTCAATTGAACCTGACTAACACCTCCATTAGGTGGCCCTATGTCCAAAATATCTCCCCCAGTTGGCCCAAGCCATGGGTTAACTTAGGTCAACTTTTGGGCTAGCCCAAAGTGGTCAAAACCACATGTACTCGAGCCTTTTCTCATCTCAAATCAAATTGAACCAAATTACCACTTGCATTGGGTGGACCAGACCCAGACCCATCTTCCACATCAAGCCTAGGGTCTGGCCTGACCTGGGTTGAGTCCAATTCAACCCAAACTAAGAAGATTTGAATCAACCCGAGCCATCTTTGAACTCAAGCCAAATTGAACCTAATTTCCACTTGCATTGGTTAGATTAGACCCAAATCCATCTCCCACATCAAGCCCAAGGTCTGGCCTGACCTGGGTTGAGCCTAATTTGACCCAAACCGAGCAAGTTTGGGTCAAAATGAGCCACCCGATCAAATTAGATCTCCCCAGGCCCAATTGAGCTCACCCTTGAGTCCAGCATGTCCCCATCGCTCTTTCCAGGTCAACCCGACCTAGACCCCGGCCGGTGGTGGCCAAAACCAATGGAGAATAAGCTCTAGTGGTCCCCCCTACTTCAATCCTGACCCAAATCCTTCCAAAGGCTGGGCTCACCAACTTTAGGCTCACGAGCCCTCTAGGAGGATGTCTCCCTCTACCTGGCGCCCATCCGAGGCCCAGCCCAGTCAATCCCGGCCATCCAAGCTCACGGGAGGTGGCTGAATAGGGTAGTTCATTCCAGATGCTACCATTCAATCCTAGATTTTTGAAAACACTCCCTAGAGCTCCCTCATTCCTCTGCTATCATTTCCCAGCCTCCCAGATCATCCTATCAATCTGTTCGAGCAAACTCCAACGAAGGATTTTGGCATCACGCTCAAAGTCGTACCTCTGGCCATCCTCCGGTCCTAGCATCTAAAACATATATGTTCACCTTCGACACTTGAAGCTGCCTGATAGAGAAGCTCTTCTGTTGAGGCCTTCTCTGTAGTAATCTTTTAATCCCGAGCTCCCTAGATAGGTAGTCTGGTCAAGTGTGAAGGAAACCTTCTCCCCAACGGATCTCCACCATTGGATTGAAGGTTTATATGCCCCTGATCCTCTCTATGAATTTTCATCAAAGTTCGCTTGCAGGATCGCTCGGATCACGCCGAAAAAGCCTTACGACTTTGGGTTCCTGCGGGAGGTTGAAAACATAATCCTGGACGTTGATTGCAATCAATGGTTCGGATAAGATCCCGTGGTTCCAAAGGCCGTTTGATACCGACCGTCCAATAGTTCATCCGATGGCTGTGGTTAATCCGACCGTTATCCTGTCAGCCGCCAATGATTTCCCCGCCAATCATGACGTTGTAAAGCGCTGGTTGAATTTGTAATTAAGGGATTTAATTTCATAGAAAATCAAGGGGAGCTTCAAAAATTGATATCTCCCTGCACACTTGACCAAATTAGGTGTTCTTAGGCTCATTAGAAAGATCTCAGGGAGATCTACAAAAGCTCTATGATTCCAGGCTCTAATTACATCTATATTAAGTTTAATTTTAGTATTAGTGTTTTATTAATTATTGTATTTATTGCTTAAGTTGAATTCACCAGAGCCTGGAATCTTGGGACAATGAATTTGGGCATGTCCATGACATGTCTAAATTTTGTCTGGCCTGGTTGATGTGTCCAAGGGCATTATCATGCCAATTTTGGTTTAAGGGTCATGATTTGACCCTCAATTCCAAATTAGGACCATGATCTATCCAATAAGGTATAGGATTTGGTTTTGAATGTGATGTGTAGCATAAGGAGTTTAGGGCCAATGATTTTTCCCCAATCCAACCCTAGGATAGCTCCCTAGGATTTTTCTATGGTGACTTAGGGATCACCTTAGGTGGCTTGGTTAGCCACCATAGAGAATTCCATTTGGGCTCAAATTTGGTGTGTTTAGGCCCTGAGATCAGTTGATCTCATGGTCCAAATTTCATTGGATTTGGTGCCCATTTGGTCCACCAATTAGGAGCCAAAAAAATTTCTTCTTTATAAATGACCTAAAGACTAATTAATTCACCAAAAATTCTTGTTAATTACTAAAAATTTTATAAATTACCTCTAACTGACCCTAATTAATTCCTTAATATTTAGAAATTTGAATCCCTTTAATTTGACATTAAAATACACGTTAATTTAATTTTAAGTCAAAATCAATATTTAATCAATAATTATTAAAAATCCAAAAAATTCTTTAAACACTTATTGATATGTCCTTAGATTATTTATGATATTTGGAGTTGATCTCAAGTTGTTTAAGACCTATTTGGGTTCAAATTATAAAATGTACTCTCTAATTGATGTAATTAAATAAATCCTTAAAATGCCAAAATTTCTAAAATTCATTATTAATTGTAGAAAACTCCAAATCAATCAAAATCAGTGGATAATGACTCAAATTAAAATTTAGTATTTCTAAAATTGTCAAACCCCCAAAATCTGGTTAAAGTAAAAAAAGTCAACATTTTGGCCAACCTTATGTCAAAATCGGATCAAAATTTCTAAAAATCATAACTTTTCATAGAAAACTCCAAATTGAGTGTGCTACCTGTCTAACAACTAATAATTAGGTCTAGTATTTATTAAAAATTTAAAACCTTTAAATTTCCCTCTAATATTAAAAATCAACTTTTGACCCCTTAATTAACGTATCTAGATATTTTCCTAAAACCCATTAATTCTTTAGAATTTCATAATTTTCTAACTTGATTAATAAATTCTCAACCAATTTTTTAAAATCAATAGTAAACTCTTTTTAATATTGGTCAACTCCTTTAATTCTAATTAACTTAAATTAACTTAATCAACCCCGATTACTACTAAGTAACCCAGGCCTACGAGGCTATTAACTTAGCCCCAAGGAAGGTGAAATAAACTTCACGGCCTCATTGTTAAACAAAGGTAGTAATTATTTAACCCTTAAAATATATTTAAATAAAATTCTTAATATATTAATATTTAATTTCTAACCTAAATCTCCCTTTAAGCCTTAACAAATCAAAAAATTTAGATAACTTTAATTAACTACCCAGCTTAGGATCTACCCCAGCCACATGACCTTTTACACACACTTTAGATGATTTGCTAGGAAAACCAAGTCTTGATCTAGGTTAGACCGGTGTTTACTTTTCTGCTGTGTGCCAGATTTTTTATGATTTTATTGCATGTTGTGGATGAAATTGCCTTGTTGTGGATGTTTACTTTTTTTACTATACTCTGTGGATGATTGATGTGTTTGACAACTAGATTACTCTTAGGATAGGAATAATCTGGATGTTTATATAGTTTTTTGCAGGTGGTCACGCTCATACAGGATAATAAAAAGGGGGCTAAATAAAATCAATTATAAAAATGCTTGCATAGGTGCTTCAGCTGCTAAGCCCATAAGTAATAAAAAAAGTGTGGCCAGTGTGTTTATTTACTTTTATGTAAATTTTTATATAACTGCTTGGGAATAAATGTTTTTTGATTTATTAATTATTTAGGATAATCTTGTAGGAGAGTCTAGAATTTTTATTTTTATGCAAATATAATTTGTGCAAGTGTTAAGTGTTGTGTAAGTAGAGTTTTGAGTTGGGATACTTAGATCCAAAGGTTGGATTCCAAAGAGAAAAGGACTCCCCTTAGAGGAATAGTCATTTTTTATTTGGAAATCCAAATTTGGATCACTGCCCCCCTACCCAAAGAGGAAAGAGTGGCCTTCCCCTCAAAGTAAGTGCCCTCTTATCCATTTGGGTAGCCAACTATGAAGAATTCAGGGAGCTTAAAGGAAATGAGCATGAAGGGGAATAAGATTGAAGATTTGAAGACTAAAAGTATCCCATTCAAAACCACTTACGTCTCTACTAGATTTAGAATCTGTGTTATTGTCAATGGTGCCCGACCACTTTATTTTTTGCAAGACTTAGTTTGTAATAAGCCATGAAATTTGCCTATGGACATTTAGTAATTAATTCATTTATATCTGATGTGTTAAGATAATTGCATGTAGAATTACTTACTTTTCTTAGTTTTTTTAGCATTTGTGTGCCGCTTTTGCTTTCTCCTGGATACGTGAGACTTGTGAGTGTGTGAAAATTTTTATACTCATAATAAAAAATGTTTAAAATTTATGAGTCTAAATAACATAGAAAGATAACGAATCTAGGGAATTAGCCGGGGATCGACCCCAGGGTCGCATGCATATTTCTTCACTTCTTCGTTCCTTGCTTTAGACCTTTCTCCGCTTATGTGTAGAGTCCGGATAGTCTGACCTATGAGGACAAGGTGCTAGACCTGTGGAAGTCCAGTCTTCTAAAAAATTATTTTCTAGGCCTATTTTTAACTTTCAAGCATATTTGATTTGAAATTGTCAACTAGCATGCATTGCATTAGAAACATATTTAAAAGAGTCAAAATTATAATTGCATTAGTCCTTAGTATTTTGCACCCAACATCAGTCAAATGGGCCAATTAGGAAAATCTTTAGATGTCAGCCACAGCTCTCCAAAACCTTAAATAAAATGTCCTTACCACTCTTTCATAAAATATCGAACTCATCTATTTTAAATCAATTAGGTGGTTAGCTGGCTACCCAATCCAGGCTGGGGTAAGTCTAGATCTTGCACTACAATAGTTAGGTTCGGACGACTATGATCCATTGTCTAAAATTAGATTTAGGATACGGGGAAGATCATTGATTATAAGACCCTACCATTCGGGAATATAATCCCAAATTTCTAATAAAACGTTCAACTCTAATTAAATCTTCTTTTGATCCTAAAATGTAAAGCTCAACACTTAGATTAAATTGGGACACTTCTAGATGGTTTTGGAATCTCAAAGCGTCCCCTACTTTTCTACCCTTGATTTTGATAATAACTGTTCAATTTTGACCCAATCACCTATGTGCTTCCAAAATTTACCTCTTTTTGACATCACTTCTAGAAAATCTAAAGAAATTTTATCACTATTTTAATCGAGAGTTTTTGTAGGGGACTCTGTCTCCCTACGATGTAATTAACTATGAGGGCTTGCAGTCATAGAAGATTTAGAACACACTCACCTAATTTTAAAAATTAATTTTTCAAAATTTATATTGGATTCCTTTGGGAAAGATTAAAGGTGATCGTTATTATCATATTGAAAGAATTATCATTGAATGGTATTTTCTCCCTTTGGAGAGATATATCTTTCCTTGATAAAGCTTTAGATATAAACTTAACGATCACACTTCTTGACTGTTGTAGCTGGATATTTAGTTGAACCTCACCTTGGCCCTTCGGGGACATACAAAGTTCTCTTTAGTATTCGGTCATAATACTCAAGATGTGATTAATAATTCTAAATCTGAACACCGTTATAAAATTTTATTTTCACCTTCTGAGGTGATATACTTTTTCTATAGAGAGGATTTGATTTTAGAATTAGAATTCAGTTCCAATTTCAAAAATCTCAAAGAAAACTAAACTTTTCAAAACCTACTTTCAAAATTCCACCACATATTTCTCATAGGAGGAAGAAGAATAGTAGGACATCTAGTGACCTATGTTTTACAAAAGAAGTATAATATTATTCATCCTGGGATTCCACTTACAATGCAAATCTTCTTTACCGAGGCCTCTTTTCGAGCACTTTTTGAGAATAATGACCATTCTAGTAAGGATATTAAGGAAGAAGGGGGAGCACCTGCACCTGCTCATGGACCTTACTTTCAGGAGATGATCCAGTGCTTTGATCGGTTGGAGAGTCATTTTGATCAGCGCTTTGATCAAATTCA
The DNA here is from genome assembly GCF_001605985.2 of Dendrobium catenatum. Taxonomy (NCBI): domain Eukaryota; kingdom Viridiplantae; phylum Streptophyta; class Magnoliopsida; order Asparagales; family Orchidaceae; genus Dendrobium; species Dendrobium catenatum. The sequence continues at coordinate 116,510 of NW_021439377.1, read as the reverse complement.
GACTCACCTAAACCAGTAAGATGCTTAGTACCAGCAAGATATGGGTTGGATTTGAGGACAGTTCGAACCCGTAAACACTAGCGTAGCTATGATGAATAGCTATTTCTCTGTCTTCAACCAGCCTCCTCCTCTAGACCAGGGTCCCTTAGAGTTCTAGATGTACTTCTTGTGTGCTGTCTTTGCCATTTCTTTGAGATGTGTTGATCTTAGTAATATTTTTAGTGTTTAGGGTACTTTTTTTTAGATTTTATGTTGGTGTTGTTGATGTTGTATTGTCCTTTCTATGATGTATTGATATTAAAGTGCTTGAATGTATTTGATCCTTAAATTGATATTAATAAAAAATGTATTGTTTTGATTAGTTATTTTTGTTCATTGTTCGAAATGTAAGTTGGTTATATGATAATCCTGTCTTAATTGATCTAAAAAGTGTTATAAATTAACCTTTAATACAAATTAATTTCATTATGAAATTTAATTTTTCAAAATATGTTAAGTTAACTTATAACTCGATTAAGTTAAGGGTATCAATCTCATGTTCTTTTTAGGCATACATAATTTAAATATTATTATTGCAATTTTGATGTCTTATTATTTTTCATTTCTCTTTTCAATATAATTATCTTTGTAATTAGAGAAATTTGATTTTTTAGATTACTGATTTTTTAAAGATCAATTTAAAAAAATGGTATCAAAAGGAAATATATAATGTATACAAAAATTGAAAGAATGCGCAATGGTTCACAAATTGAAAAGATGTACAAAATTAGCTCAAATATAAAAAAAAGCATAAAATGTCCCAAAAATATTTCAAAAGATGCAGAATATCGCTAATTGAATATGTTCTTTCCTCTATCATTTAATCTTCAAATTCAAATTAATCTAATGATCAATTATAATTTGTATTGTAAATTGAAATTATCTAATCTTTATTTTATCATTTTTGTAATAATTCTCTTTATCTAATTGTCTAGAATGATTCATGATTTTGATTATTTTTTCTTATCTATGTTATACTTTAATTTAGGTATTTTGAATATTTTTCTTTATCTAATGATCATTAACTTTGTTATTATACTTATAGTTCAATCTCTTTTAAGAACAATTACTTAGTTTTCTCATATGACTTCTTCCATTTCAAACTTTTTTCTTTCCTTTTTGTTGTTGTCAAAAGGGAGAGTTATATTATTTGTTTGATTTATTTGGTATTTGATTTTGTTTTTGTGATTGTGTTTTGATGTTGTTTTACTTTTGTTTGGTGTTTATTATTTTTGTGTTTTTGATTTGTAGAAAAAAAAATTAAATTTTGTGTTTTTCAAGGAATTTCTTTAAATTCACATGTTCATTCTTTTAGGGGGAGTTAAAGAGAAATTTAGGGTTTATAAGTTGACTCAAACAATAATTATTTTGTCATCATAAAAAAGGGAATATTGTTGAGATAGTTGCAACTTAGTTCTTGATATATGATATTCTTACAACATGTATGTTTTTAATGATTCCAAATATTATTGCTTTGATTATTATTTCTCATACCACTGTTTTCTTCTGATGATTTTTGATCCTATTCATAGTTGGATTAAAACACCTTTCATTACATAATTTTAATAATTCATTAATTACCTGAACTTTGAAAATTCATAATTAATTCCTAAAAATTTTGAATTGAGTAAACTAAAAGGAATTCAACTCTAATTAAAATATAGTATTTATTAAAAATATTAGTTTTCTAGAAACAAACTTAAATTAAAAAAAATAACTCTTCCATCAAATGTAGTTCATTAACTAGGGCCTAAAACTTCTAAAATTCATAACTTTGCCTAGAAAACTCCAAATCCAACAAACTCAAAGTATAATTACTTCTTATAAGGTCTAATATTTAATTAAAATATTAGAATCTCAAAACCTAACCTATTTCTAAAAGTTACCATTTGGACCCCTTTAACCTAGCACGTAGGATGACCCAGACCTTCTAAACTCCATTAATGCAACTTAAACTTAAAGAATACTACCCTAAGTATTAAAACTAACCAACTAACTTAATTAATTAAAATGAACCATAATGAATTAATATTTAAACCTTAATCAAAATTCCTTTCTTAGCTTTCAACAACTAGAACATAAAGAAACTTGAACTAACTACCTAATATATGACATATCCAAAGAAACATAAGCCTACTACACACTTACACAACTCTCCTTGGCCTATTGGTTGAGAGCTTTGGCTTCCAACTAAGAGGTTCAGGGTTCGAGTCTATGTGTATGCGTTGTGTGTGTGAGTTTGCCTTAAATGGCCTAAATGTCCCAAAAAAAAAAAATAAGCCTACTACACACACATAGGATTATTTGATAGGGCATAACTTCTAGTTTTAGGTTAGGCTGGTTATTTGCCTTTTCTATTTTCTATGTTGTGACGCTCTTTCATGTGGCATGTGTGATGTTTGCTTAGATTGTTTATTTTATTTCTGCACTTTATTTGTGATGTGATGTGTGAGATAGATTTCACATAGGTTAAGGGTGCTTTTGATACTAATGATGTCATCTACAAGTGGCCATGCTCATGTAGTGATAATAAAGAGGGATAAAATGATAAATAATAATCATGTTTATATATATAATTGCGTGCTGCAGGTACTTAAATAGCTTAGCCCATGAAAATAAATAAGAGCATGACCAAGTGTGACTGGCAATGTGTATTTTATTTCTATATATAAATTGCTTGGGATTTTCTATTTAACTGCTTAGGATAACCATTTAGGAGAGTCTAGATTTTCTTTTTGATAATATAAATATAATTTGTATTTGAAGAATTTAGTTGTGAAAGTCTTTAAAAGGAAGGCATTTCAAGTATCAGGGATCCAAAAGGAAAAAAAAGGCCTTCACACAGAATTTCTTATTCATTTGGGTACCCTTCTAGAGGACAAACAATATAAAAACTAAAGGAAGTCTATCAAAAGAAAGATAATCCGAAGAAAGACGATCCATATAAAGAAATGAAGCAAAGATTTAAAGACAAAATGCCTTACTTTTAAGACTTACATCATTCAGTATGATTAGAATCCATGTTTGTTGGTGGAGTGTGGCCACCATTACTTTTTATAGACTATGGGTTGTACTTATATGGCACTTGCCATGGACTTTTTTTACTCTGGTGATTCATTTATATTGATGTGTTTATTATTATTTACGCAGTAGAAATTGTCTGCTTTTTTAGGTTTCTTTCTCGCATGTGTATGGCCGAATTTTGCTGGGCTCTTTAAGGACTAAAAATTTTTCTACTTGTAATTAAATTATAATATTTAAAGAATTAAATAACATAGAAACCTAAAGATCTAGGGAATAGCTATAATCATTTGGAGTCACATGCATATTAATGCATTTACTCCCTTCTTCTTTAAGTCACTTCCCTGCCTGCGGGTAGAGGCCAAATAAATAATCTGACCTATGAGGATGAGGTGTTGGATCTGGGGAAGTCTAGTTTTTTCTTAAAAAATTATTTTGTAAGCATTTTAACTTTCCAGCATATTTGATTTGGAGACCTTTCAACTAGCATGTATTGCGTTAGAAACTAATTAAATAAAAATTTTTAATTACATTAGTTCTAGAAACATTTCACCCTTCATAAGTCCAAGGCCACTTAGGAACCTTTCTATAAGTTGACCTTACTTCCCAAAATTGAACAGTCCACCCATCTTTTATAAAGACCAGACAACATGGATTTTATACGCTTAGGTGGTTAACTAACTTTCCTTTTCATGCTGAATATAGGTCCAGAAAGCATTAGTTAGGATATAGGTATTAGTGTTGTGTGTAGAACACTAAACCAACCTTAGATTTAAGGATCAAGTCTACTACTATCGGTGTCTCGTAGTACACCATATTGGTGGGTAAGTCCCCTATCCTTCAGGGTATATAAATCCTGCCTATATACATCACAATGATGATGCTACATCCATCCTTCTCTCTTGTATATTTTGAGTGTATTGATTATTTCTTTTTCTCCAATTTCTTCTCACTACCTTAGTTACTCCGGATGTTGATCTGAGCCGTGTGTGTTGACTAAGCCAAATTGAACCCTTTTTTCCCCTTTAAGTAAGAACTTTCTAGTTTCCTTCCTAAGTGCCAATCCCATATGGGAGGATAATATAGGATTATTAATCGAGAGTCTTCTCAGTCCCTGACTTGAAATATAATTAAACACAGGGGCTTGCACTCATGTGAAACTGAATTCCACCATCAAATAAACCCCTCTCGAGTTGATGTATCGACCCTTATTTTGATTAGGTCATGAATATTATTACCCATTGGGGTTTATAGGTGAGAGTTCCGATCCTCGATGGTTAATTATATGTTCGATCTAATTTTCCCTTCCATTGGCTTACTTATAAAGTGCGCAAAAGCCTATGATCATCTTGTCCTCCAGGATGGTGCGATTGTATACCCTTTACACTCTATTCCCTACTTAGCCTTACCCTTTCAGAGGTCCACAATATGACCCTATTTATTGATGTGGATAAAAGTATATACATCCCTAGATTTTTGTAAAACTTATAGTGACGTAAAGGGAGGTTTATGGCCTTCTTATAGTGAATGCACCTCTGCAACACCTAGAAGGAAAAACATTATAGTTCTAGCCATTCAAACATTCTAAACCAATTCTCCTATTTATTCAAATATTTCTCCATCCTTATAGTATATCGTACTAATTTTTAGCTGCACATTTATTTCTCCTTAAGTAATCATTATTTAATCTAGATTAGGTTGTTAAACCTAACCTAATGTTCTAAGGCTAACTAAGAGGGGGGTGAATTTGTAATTTTAAAAATTACTCTTTGATTTAAAAATTTAAAACCTTTTAAGATTCATAGCAAGTTAATTAAAGTTTAAAAATAATTTTTCAACCACAGAATAAAAACTTGCAATAAAGAATGACATAAAGATTTATAGTGGCTCGGTAAAATACGACCTACATCCACTCCCTAAAGACTCCCTCTTCAAGTATTGCACTATTGCCAAAAGTGTCTCTCCTTTTACCGCCATAGCAAGGTAGAGAAGCCTTTACAAAACTCTCTTCCACCAATCTCCGGTGCAGCAAAGAACTGACGTTATTTCACACTCTCCAAGTGTCGGCAGATAACGTCGGCTTTTCACACTCTCCAAGTGTCGGCAGAGAACCATCATCCTTTCACACCCTCCAAGTGTCGATAGAGAATCAAATCTTCGTCAAAGATCTTCTGATGAGCAATCTATAAAGATAAGAGGAAGAGTGAAAAATACAAATCACACTGAGATCCTTACCTTTGAGTAACCATGTGAACCCTTCACACTCCACTTGCAAGAAATCTCTCTCAAACACTCTCTCTTTCAATTGCCCTTAAAAAATCATGAAGTCAATACTTTTTCATGTCAATTTTAGTGGAACTTTTATAACAAAGACACAAAAAATCATATAGAAAACTGAATATTTCAAATTTTCAGCATACACGATCGTATTTCGTACATATGAATAATTAAAAAACTATTGCGTACAAACCTGTTATGAATATAAATGAAATATTTTTGCATAAGATCATCATTCGGTATGAACCAAGTTCATCCGGGACGAACAGTTAGAAAATTTTCAAAATTTGTCTGTAGAGAAGGAACCCCAATATTTCATACTCTGATCGACGTACGTATGATGACACAATCGTACGGTATGATTAATTATAAAAATATTAAGTTCGGCGGGATGAAAGGTCAGGACAAAAATGGATCTCATAATTTTGTTCTCTGGAAGATATGTATGAACCATGTTCATACAGTATAATCAATACTTAGAAAATTTTATTTTACATGACCAGAAACCCGTCCATTTCTTACTCTAGAAAGTATGTATGAACCATGTTCATACAGTACGATACATATTTAGAAAAATTCACTTTTACGCAATCAGAAACCCATCCATTTCATACTCTAAAAGGAATGTACGAACTGTGTTCGTACAGTACGATCCATACTTAGAAAGATTCAATTTTACACAACTAGAAACCCATCAATTTTGTACTCTGGAAGGCCGTACGAACTATGTTTGTACCGTATGATCCATACTTAGAAAATTAATTTCACGCAATCTGAAACCCATCAATTTCATACTAATGAAAGGCATGTACAAACTGTGTTTGTACAATACGATTTATACATAAAAAAAAATTATTTTTATTCATTTCAATGTATAATGGGAAAAATAACTGAATAAATCATGTCGTACGAAGTGCAATCATACAGTATGATTAGTTTTTAAAAATTCAAGTTTTTCTCTCCCTGTATGTGTGTACACAGTTACTTAATTACAATCACACTCTTTCAGACTCAATAAAATGAAAAATATAGACTTCATATATGATAAACTTTTAAATTGATCTAATTTAAAGTCTTCAATAATTCGGAGTATTATTTCCCTGAAATTTTAGTACACACAAATAAAAAAGTAGTGCATCCAAAATATGTTAGGAGAAATAATAATTAAAGCAATAATATTTCGAATTATAAAAAATAAATATGTTACAAGAATATCAACAATAAAGAACTAAGTTGTAATAATCTCAATAATCTCCCCCTTTTTTATGATGACAAAATAATTATTATTTAAATAAAATTAAATACCTTAAATTTCTCCTTAACTCCCCCTAAATAAATAAACATGTTTATATAAGGGAATTTTTTCAAGAATAAATAAATTTCTTTATTTTTAAATTTTAAAACACATAAAAATAAAACAAGAACAAAATAACACTAACACATTAATGAAAACAAATACAAACACGAAATAATCAAATGCAAATAATATTTCTCCCCTTTTTAACAACAATAAAAAAGGAAGAAGGACATTTGAAATGAAAGAAGTCATATGATAAACCTATAATAATTGATCTTGAAAGTTATTGAATTATAATTGCAATAACAAGATTAATGTCCATTAGATAAATATAAAGATTCAAAGCATCTAAATTAAAATATAACATAAACAAGAAAAATATATCAAGGTCATGAAACATTCTAGACAATTAGATAAGGAGAACTATTACAAAAGTGATGAAATAAAGATTAATTAAATTCAAATTCAAATATCAAATATAATTAAATATTATTTTGATTTGAATTTGAAGATTAAAAGATAGATGAAATAATATTATCAATAGACTTGTTTGGCAACATTGCTCATCTTTTCAAATATTTGTGGCACTCTTTGTGTATTTTTTTATATTTGGGCTAATTTTGTGACTCTTTTCAATTTGTAAACCATTATGTATTATTTTGATTTTTGTACACATTATATATTTCCCTTTTTTTAATTGATATTTCTAAAATCAATAATCTAAAAAATCAATTTTCTCTAAGTATAAAGATAATTATATTGAAAAGAGAATTAAAAAATAATAAGACATTAAAATTATAATAATTATATTAAAATTATGTATGCCTAAAAAGAATATGAGATTGATAGCCTTAACTTTATCTAGTTATAAATTAACTTAAATTTTTTAAAAAATTAGATTTCATTTATCTCTTAAAAATTAGTGAAATTCTTAGAATCCTCACTTGCATTGCCATTTTTCCCAACAAGTTATCTCTTATTCATCCTGCTTATAGTCCTGATTTTTCAAGGCACTAGAGCTCCCCCTTCTTCCTCAGAATCCTCACTTATATTGCCATCTTTCCCAAAAAGTGCTCAAAATGAAGCATCAGTAAAGTAGATTGGTAATTCAAGTTGTGGGTTAGGATGAATAAGATTGTACTTCTTATCTAGGATATAGGTCACTAGATGTCCTAAGGTAATATTCTTTTTTCTCCTGTGGGATACATGACCAATTTCAAAAATTCCATAAATATAATCAATAATAAGTTGGGCTTCATCAATTGGTTGACTAGTCATGATAAGATAAGTAACAGTGAAAAGAAGAGGAGTAATGTTAATTCGATCACCAGCTTTAGGAATTATTGAAGTTCTAAGGACTTACTTGATGACCCTTGCATTTTGGTTTAAGGTATAGACCCTAAGCAAATGACATACTAGTTTAATCCCTCTAAGAACTTTATTTATTTTAGTCCAGTCAAAATTAAATTTTGAAGTCATTGTATGGGCTATAACTCCTTGAGTTCTTAAATAGAAAATGATTCCCAAATCTTCCTTAGTTATTTCTACCCTCTTCTTCAGTACATAAGATCTTATCCTACTTTCATCAGAACTAAAAGATATGTTTGTCAGAAAGTAGTGAAGGTTTCTTTATTGTAGGCATGAATCAAGGTCAAAATAAAGGCAAATTGAGTGGTAGTGAAAAGGGGCATGACTTGAAAATGAATATCTTCTTGAAGTAAGATTCTAGAAGGAGTGATTTTTGTAGAGACAAAGCTAATGAAAGAATCCACATTTGCTCTAGACAGAAACTCTTCATCTACACTTTTAGAGGATGATCCCTTAGTGAGTTTACCACGCTTGCTAGAACTAGCCATAACTAAGAAGAGAAGGATTGATGGAGGCTGTAAAGTGAATGAAAATGAAATCTAAAGCCCTCCTATTTAAAGAAAAATGACCATTCATACGTACGAAAAGGTATTCATACAGTATGATATATAGTTTGTATATGACGAAATAAATTTCATATGTATGAATGAATACATTCAAAATGAAATAACTTTTCATAATTACACAAGTTATGAAGCATCCTTTCGTACATGCTTTTTGACCAGACAATCATACAGACGAACAAGTGTTCATCCGGGATGAAAGGTTATTTAAGATCATTTTAAAGATGGTTAAGTTCATCCCCCATAATGAATGACACGTGGTTTATACATATAAACTAGGGATTCGTACGTACAATCAGTTATAATAACTTATTCTTCCCGAATAACCGTCTAGGTGCGTACATACGAATGAATAAACATAGTTCGGGATGATATATAAATCATACAGTATGATATGTATTGGAAAAACAAAACTATATGCAATCAGTTCAAATAATTGATCGACATGCTACAAAATTCGTACTGGACGAAAATAATATTGTATAGTATAAATGAAATACATAAAAAAATTTGCATGATCGATCAAAAATAGGAAATTCGATGTGAAAACATTTCAAAATCACACAAAACATAAAAATAAAAATAGAACAACACAAACACAAACAAGCACATTAAATATAAAAATAGAAAACACACAAAGACACATATCAAGTTTACATAAAATTTTAATTAAGCATTAAGATCAATCACACTAAGCCTTGTTTTTAATATAATAAAAATATCAAAGGCTAGTGATTTTATAAAAATATTTGCAAGTTGATTTTCAGTTGAAATATGGTTCAATTCAATCTCTCCTTAGGATACATGATCCCTTATAAAATGATATCTTATGTCTATATGTTTGGTTCTTGAATGTTGAATAAGATTTTTTAAAATGTAAATAGCACTAGTGTTATCGCAATAAATTGGAAATGTTCTTATTATAAATCCTAAATAAATCAACTGTTTTTTCAACCAAAGAACTTGTGCCACACAACTTCCTAAGGTAATGTATTCAGCTTCAGCAGTAGATAGGGCTACAAAATTCTATTTTTTACTGGACCAAAAAACTAAGGAATTTCTAATAAATTGATAAGTTCCAAATGTACTCTTATGATCAATCCTACAACCTACAAAGCCTGAATCTGAATATCTAATAATATAAAATAAAGAGCTATACTTAGAATAACAAATTCCTAAGTTATGAGTTCCCAAGAGATATCTCAAAATCCTTTTTACTGCTGTCAAATGTGATTCTTTTAGATCTGATTGAAATCTAGCACACAAATAAATACTAAACATAATATGGGGTCTGCTAGCAGACAAATAAAGCAAAGATCTAATAATTCCTCTAAATTTCTTTTAATCAACAGATTTTTCCTTTGGTCCTTATCTAACTGAACTGAGAAACTCGTAGGTGTACTAATAGGTTTAGCATTATCCATTTAATACTTCTTGTGGATGTCCTTAATATACTTCAACTGACTAAGAAATGTTCCTTCCTTAATTTACTTAATACTAAAACCTAAAAAGTAACTTAAATTTCTAATTAGGCTCATCTCAAATTTACTACTCATTATTTTAGAAAAATCATCACGAAGATTTTTATTTGTAGATTCAAAGATGATATCATCAACATAAATTTATATAATGAGTATGTCATCTCCCAATTTTTTTAAAAAGAGAGTTTTATCCATACTTCCTTTTTCAAAAGATCTATCAAGTAGGAAAGTGCTCAATCTCTCATATCACGCCTTATGTGCATGTTTCAATCCATATAATGCCTTTTTAACTTAAAACATGATTTAAGAATTTGAATTTTTAAAACCTGGAGGCTATTTAACATAAACATCCTCTTGAATCACCCCATTCAAAAAGGCACTTTTTATATCCATTTGAAATAATTTAAATCCTTTAAAACAGGCAAAGGCTAACAAAATCCTAATTTCTTCAAGTCTTACTACAGGGGCAAATATCTCCTGAAAATAAAACCCTTTAATTTGATTATACCCCTTAGCCACCAATCTAGCCTTATTTCTAACAAAAACTTCTGAGTCATTCATTTTGTTTTTAAATACCCACTTAGTTCTAACTACACTTAGATCATTTGGCCTTACAATTAATTCTCAAACTTCATTTCTTACAAATTGATTTAATTTTTCGTGCATTGCCAAAATTCAAAATTCATCCAAAAGTGCTTGATCTATATTTGTGGGTTTTATTATTGAAATAAAGGCATAATGATTGACTTCTTTGCTTAATTCAAACCTAGTACTAACACCCTCACTTGGTTCATCTAAAATCAAATCCTTAGGATGGGTTTAGAAAATTTTAAATCTCTAGGCAAAGGGTTTTCTATCTCTAAATTTTCATCCAAAATAATCTTCTCAATCTTTTGAGAGTTATTTTCTATTTCGTTCTCTTCTAAATTTGGCTATTCCAAAATTCCAGATTCATCAAATATAATATGTGTGGCCTCCTCAACTACCAAAGTTCTTTTGTTAAATACTCTATAAGATTTTCCAACACTATAGTAGCCAAAAAAATTCCTTCATCTTATTTTGGATCAAATTTCTCAAGGTAGATTTTTCATTATTATGTATGAACACCTTACATCCAAAAATATACAAATGTGATAAATTAGGTGTTCTCCTCTTAAGAAGCTCGTAGGGTATTTTGTTTAATTTTGATCTAATGTTCACCCTATTCAGAACATAGCATGCAGTGATAACCATTTCATCCCAAAAATATTTAGGAAGTGAGTATTCTACCAACATGGCTCGAGCAGCTTCAATTAATATTTTGTTCTTTCTTTCAACTATCCCATTTTGCTGTGGGGTTCTAGGTGTAGAAAATTTATGTTCAATTCCTTTTTCTTTATGAAAATCCTCAAATCTCTCATTTTGAAATTATCCTCCATGATCACTTTGGATTGTTAAAATCTAACATCCTAATTTCCTCTAAATCCAAGAAAAAAAATCTCTAAATTCCTTAAATAATTCACTCTTATGACATAAGAATTTCACCTAAGAGAATCTTGAAAAATTATCTACAATCAAAAATCCATATACCTTTCCTCCTATACATAGTTCCAACCGGTCTAAAAAGATCCATATGTAAAATCTTTAAAGGTTTATTTGTTCTAAAATCCTTTTTAGAATGAAAAGAGGACTTCACCTATTTTTCTAATTGACATGCATCACAAAGGTGATCATTAGTAAAGTACAGTTTTGGTATATCTCTCACCAAATTCTTTTGGGTAATTCTTCTAAGATTTTTCATACTAGAGTGACAAAGTCTCCTATGCCAAAACCATGACTCAACATAAATAGTTTTTAAATAAAAATCATTAGGAGTTTTTATACAATTTAAATTTAGCATATAAATATTGTTTACCCTTAATCCATGAAAAATATCATTTTTATTTAGGCTTAATATGCAGCTAGTAAGAAAAATTTTATACTATAACCTTTATCACATAGCTGGCTGATACTCAATAGATTATGCTTTTAAACTTCTACAAGTAACACATTTTCAAAAAAAAAATTACAAGTTTCTGATCATATCTGTGCCAACCACCTTCCTAGTGGTGTTATCTCCTAGTGTAACCCTACATCAATTCCTAGCTTTCAGCATTATAAATTATGTAGTGTCTCCAGTCATATGCTTTGAGCAACCGCTGTTCAGGTACCAAATGCTCTCATGAGGCCTTGTATGAGAGCGTGCTTGCAAAACTATCAAATGTTAGACTTAGGAACCTAAACAAGTTTGGGTTCTCCTTTTGTCAAAATAAAACTAAATGCATGTATGATATGTCTAGGTTTATGCATCTTTGGTTTCCATACTAAATGAGTTTTCTTATCCAAAGTACAAGTGTGTGCTATATATCCAAATATGCCACAAGAATAATATTTTACTCCAGGAAACAAGTTTCTCAAATTTTTATAGTAAATCTATCTCTTCCTAGGTTTTAAAAATTTTGGATACAAAATAAGATTAGTAAAATCTTCAAGGGTTGATAGTTTCCTATTTTTCCTAGAGATCTTGCACTTTCTGTTGCAAATCTGATTTAAAGTATTAGAATTTTGATGATATCAAACATTATTGATTTTCTACGACTGTCTTACTTACTAACTTTTTAGGTCTACAAGATCAACTACAACTCAAGCTAGCTCAAGATTGGGTAGACTAAGTCTGAGTCAGTTTGTATACCTTTTTTCTTTCTTGAGTCTATTTATAATAAATATGGTTCATGATGCTAAGTAACCTTGCATACACATACATGGGGAAAATTTTTGTCTGCTAATTAGAATTCTCTAATTTAATCAAATCATCCAGGATGATCCTAAAATCAACCTTGACGATCAGCTTAAAATAGAAACCCTAATTAAGGCATCCTGGTTAAGGCAGTCGTCATTAAGCACATTATCCTAGATGATATTTGTATCGGATGGGATGATAGGCTTACATCAGAAAGAATCAGCCGCCAGATCTATTTAGGTATTCTTTATTTTTAGACATCATCCAAGACATCGACCTGGATGATGCATCTCAATTATGCCTAAATTAATCTGGTAATTAAGGAAAAAAATTAAGTTTTGATTGCTCGATCACATCATCTGGGACGATCGCAGGATCGTCCGGGAAGATCGCTTGGATGATTGACATCATCCAGCTTCTATTCAGGGCAATGTTTAGGACAATTTTCCTCAAATTTGAGCTAATCAGCCTGGATGAGGAAGCTAATTTTTCATCATCCAGACATTCTTTCAGAGCAATTTTTTGGATGATATTCACGGAATTGTATTGATCATCCATAACGATATTATATCGGCCTGGACTATATGACCAAAATTCTTTTGATTGTCCCGAATGGACCGGGCTGATTAAGCAAAATTTACATTAATCAGTCAGGGCGATATCCCTATCGACCTAGACAATAAAGTCAGTTTGTGTAAAATAAGAGCTATTCTAAAGCTCTTCTATTTAAGAGCTCTTGTTCTATCCTTTAGCAATATTTTGCTACTGTCTTGACCTGAGAGAGCCTAGAGGAGAGGGAGAGAGAGGGAGAGAGAGAGAGGATCTTGTGAGAGGGAGTTTGTGAGAGGGTTTCATAAAGGTTGCTCCAAGATTTGATCCAAAACTTCTTCTTCCATCATAGTCCTTTATCCTTGGGGGTTCTAGAGAGGTAAACTTCAGTATCTGATCAACGTTCTCTACCTGCTTCAGGAGAAAGCAAAAGGAGTTGGGTTCTCTGCCTCACCTGGGTTGGTGGAAAGGAGGTTTGTATAGGCTTCTCTGCCTTGTTGTGGGGGCAAAAGGAGAGACACTGAGTTTAGTACAATACTCTGATGGTGCCTCCAGGGAGTGGATGTAGGTCATGTTGACCAAACCACTATAAATCTCTATGTTCTTTATTTATGCTTTCACATTTATTTTCTGCACTTTGATTTTCTTTATGGTGACTTTTGGTTTTGGATGTGATTGTGTTTTTTTATTAAAAGATTTTTAAAATACCAATTCACCCCCCCCCCCTTTTGGTTAGCCTCGAGTTAGTTCATAAGGGCTTAACATCCCTAATGAACTTTCACTTTTAATTTCAAAAATGTGTTCAAATATTCTAGTATATTCTTACCAAAATTCAAATAGTGCTCTCTGTTCTCTGATTCATCCTTAAACTTTTTAAAATCTTTTTCTAATTAAGCATATGATGATTTTAAAATTTTATTCTTCTTATTCAAGTCATCAAATTCATCAAGTAAGCTCATGTGGTTGTTATATACCAATGTATGATCTTTCCTAAGGATTTAATATTCTTTTTACAATTATTATATTTCAAGATTTAGACTAGCATGCATTTTCTTAAGCTTCTTATATACCCCATGAATCCTTTCAAAAACTTTTAACAATTCATTATAGGTCAAGTCAAATACCTCTTCCCGATCTGACTGATCATGATTATCTGCCATTAAGCACAAGTTGGTGACTTCATCCTCCTTTTATATTTTTTATGAATCTCAAGCCGAGTCCTCCCAAAAAGTTCTTTGGAATCTTTTCTTTCCCTTCTTCACATTTGGTTTCTCCTCTACCTTCTCCTTTCTAGGAGTGGCTTTTAGGTTTGGGCAATCCAACTTTATGTGTCCAGGTTTTCTGCATTCATAGCAAATCACACATTAAAAACCTTAACATTCTTATTAAACTTACCTCTATTCCATTATTGGTATCACTTCTATTTCTTTTAAGAAAACTTCTAAATTACTTAGTCATTAAGGCAATGTTGTCCTCATCCTCAGGTTGTGATAGATCACTCTCCGACTCCCCCACTTTTAGTGTAATGTTCTTCTCCTTTCGTTGTTCACATGCATCAATCTTCCTTTAACTCGTTCCTTACTCGTAGGCAATTATTGAACCAAGGAAATTATTAATAGAGAAAACATTTAAATCTTTTGACTATATAATAGCAATTATTTTAGCATCATATACAGTAGGCAAATAATGAAGAATTTTATTAACCATTTCAGCATTCGTGAATTTCCTACCCAATGCATGTAAAGAAGTGATAATTTAAGTAAATCTTGTATACATTTTAGAAATGGATTCATTTGGTTTCATTTGAAACAATTCATAATCATGTAACAAGATGTTTAGTCTAAATTTCTTTACTTCATTTGTTCCTTTGTAAGTAATATAAAGTCTATCTCATATATCCTTTCCACTTTTGCAAGTAGAAACTCATATGTAATCTTCTGACTTAAGTGCACAAAAGAAACTGTTTAAACATTTTGCATTAAGTTATGCTAAGTCACGTTCTTCTACAGTCCAATCTGCAAAGGGTGTTTCAACTCTAATACCATTAACTAATCTAGTTGGTTTTGTATGTCCTTCTTGAACTAAGATCCACATACGATAATCTAGTGACTATAAAAATATAGACATGCTTGTTTTCCAAAAATCAAAAGGGATGTTGTCAAAAAAAGGTGGTCTAGTGATTGAGTAATCTTCTGGTGTATTCTTGTTTCCAAAAGTAGTCATGCTCATTTTTCAAAAGCATTCTAAACTTATGGTTTTGAAATAATGTTCTGATTCCACTTATTGAATCTTGATAAGATTGTTAAACCAAACCTAATGTCCTAAGGCTAACCAAGAGGGAGTGAATTGGTAATTTTAAAAATTACTCTTGGATTTAAAAATTGAAAACCTTTTAAGATTCGTAGCAAGTTAATTAAAGTTTAAAAATAACTTTTCAACAACAGAATAAAATCTTGAAGTAATGAAAATGCATAAATTTAAATGACAAAAAGATTTATAGTTGTTCGGTCAAACCCGACCTACATCCACTCCCTGAAGACTCCCTCTTTATGTATTGCACTATTACCAAAAGTGTCTCTCATTTTTGCCCCCATAGAAAGGCGGAGAAGCCTTTATAAAGCTCTCTTCCATAATTCCCTAGTGTGGCAGAGAATCATTATCCTTTCACACTCTCCAAGTGTCGGCAGAGAACCGTCGGCTGTTCACACTCTCCATGTGTCTGTAAAGAACAGTTGTCCTTTCATACCCTCCAAATATCGGTAGAGAACCAGTTCTTCGTCAAATATCTTCTCACGAGTAATCTAGAAAGACAAGAGGAAGAGTGAAAAATACAAATCATACTAAGATCCTTACATTTGACTAACCTTGTGAACTCTTTATACTCCACTTGCAAGAAATCTCTCTCACACACTCTCTTTCAATTGCTTTTAAAAAATCATGAAGACAAAACTTTTTCACGTCAGATTTAGTGGACCTTTTATAATAAGGACATGAAAAACCATTTAGAAAACTGAATATTTAAAATTTTAAGCGTACACGATCGTATAGTACGATTATATTTCATATGTATAAATAGTTCAAAAACTATTGCGTATGACCCTGTTGTAAATGTGTACAAAATATTTTCATAGACGATCATCATCCGGTACAAACCAAGTTCATCCAGTACGAACCAAGTTTGTTCGGGACGAACAGTTAGAAAATTTTAAAAAATTGTCTGTACAAAAAGGAACCCCAATATTTCATACTCTGATCTGTATACATATGATGATGTAATCGTACGGTACGATCAGTTAAACAAATATCAAGTTCGGTAGGACGAAAGATCGAGACAAAAATGGATCTCATAATTTTGTACTCTGGAAGGCATGTATGAACCATGTTCGTATAATACGATCAATACTTAGCAAATTTTATTTAATGCGACCAGAAACCCATCCATTTTGTACTCTAGAAAGCATGTAAGAACCATACTTAGAAAAATTCAATTTTATGCAACTAGAAACCTGTCCATTTCATACTCTAGAAGGCATGTACGAACTGTGTTCATACAGTACAATTCATACAGTATGATTCATACTTAAAAAAATTCAATTTTACGCAACCAGAAACCCATCCCTTTCATACTCTGGAAGGCATATATGAACTGTGTTCGTACAGTACGATCCATACTTTGAAAATTAATTTTACATGACCTGAAACTCGTCTATTTCATACTCATGAAAGTAATGTATGAAATGTGTTCGTACAATATGATTTATACTTAGAAAATTTTTATTTCTATTTGTTTCACTCCACAATGGGAAAAATAACTGAATAAATCGTCCCGTACGAAGTGAAATCATATAGTATGATTAGTTTTTAAAAATTCAAGTTTTAATCTCTCCCCTGTGTGCGTGCATAGTTACTCAATAACAATCACACTCTCTCAGACTCAATAAAATGAAAAATACATACTTTATATATGACAAACTTTTAAATTGATCTTATTTGAATTCTTCAACAATCCAGAGTATGATTTCCCTGAAATGTTAGTACACACAAACAACAAAGCAGTGCCTCCAAAATATGTTAGGAGAAATGATAATTAAAATAATAATATTTGGAATCATAAAAAACAAACATGTTGCAAGAATTTAAACAATAAAGAACTAAGTTGCAACAATCTCAACAATCATACAATCACCTATTAATTAACCAAGAAGCCTAAATAAAAGTTAACAATTTAAGATTATCAAAATATAAGAAAATACTTTACCATTTAGTTGTAATTTGGACTGAATAAAGTTATTCAATTTTAATTTAACGGATCATATATAATTATCCTAATCAATCATCCTTATTGTTGCTTACTATAACCTTATCCACTCTAAGTGTAAATGTAATAATTACTACTAATTTTTAGATATGAATAATATATCATTTAAAAATTATTTGTGCTTGTAGTTGAATTAGAATTTTAATAGTCATTTGTCCTATGTATAAGTTATTTGCATTCTCTATTTTGATTTAAATATTAGGATATATTTAGGAATTAAATTTATCAAATACCAAGTTTTGAAGTAGTCATGTTCTTTCTCTTTTTCTCCTTTCTTTTAATTTTCATGTTTTCATCTTTTGAGTACTAATAATGATTTTGAATATCTCATTATTATTTTCCTTCTAATAACCCCAAATTGAATTAATGTTAGGATATTCATAAGCTCACTAATTCCTTAGTCTAGTCTATGTTGCGGATCTATGGCTTATGATTTTGATGATAGCAAACATTCTTTTTTCTCTATGACTGCTTTCTACTAACGTTTCAGGTCCACACTATCAGACCGCAATCTGGAACCAGCTCAAGATTGGGTAGACTAGGCCTGTATCAGTTTGTAATATTTTTCCTTTCTTGAGTCTATTGTATTTAGTGTGGAATCTGATGATTTGTATCTTGGAAGATTTTCTATTGTGCCCTAAAAGTTTTCTATTTTTGGTAACATCGTCCGGGACGATATTTATATCGTCCAGGACGATCTGACAAAAGTAGAAATCCTAATTAGGGCATCCTCTTTAAAGCAGCCGTCTTTTTGTAAAACACATCGTCCTGGACGATTTTGTATCGGCCAGGACGATCGGCTCAATACAGCAAGAATCTGCCGCCAGATCTACTTAGAAAAATCTTATTTTTGGACATCGTCCCGGTGGATCGTCCTGGACTATAAAATATCGTCCCGGACGATCCAGAGCAATTTTTCCAAAATTTCTCAAGCAGTTTTGGAAAGCATTTAATGAGGATTTCGTCCAGGCCGATCGCAAGATCGTCCGGGATGATTAGACATCGTCCAGCTTCATTTCAGGGCGATATTCAGGACGATTTTCCTCATATTTGTGCTAATCGGCCAGGACGATTTGGCTATCGTCCTGGACGATAATGGCGGCAACTTGCATTAATGAGCTCGTTTTGAGAGCCTCTATTTAAGCTATGGCAAGGCACTTTGTAAGTGTCTTTGGTATCCATTATAGCTTCGTTCTTGTGGGGGAAACTAGAAGAGAGAGCTTGAAAGGAAGAGAGAAAAGGGTGGAGTTTGAGAGAGGGAGAAGATCCTGTGAGGGGGGACTCAAGGGAGTGTGGAGGGGGTTCCACACTGTTGCTCCGGCGAACTCGCACCTTAGTACCATCGGATTCAAGGCTTTTCTCGAGGTAAGTTCACCAAAGAAGAAGTCTCTTTGGTGTCAAAGGACCCGGCGACTCCACCGCACCGGGGAAGGTGGAAGTGATTTTGTAAGGGCTTCTCCGCCTAGCCGTGGGGGCTAAAGGAGAGACACTAGTTTAGTGCAATACTTGGGGCGTGCCTCTAAGGAGTGGACGTAGGTCAAGGTTTGACCGAACCACTATAAATCCGGTGTATTCTTTCCTTTTACTATTTCCGCGTTTTAATTTCCGCACTTTGATTGTGGTGATTTGGATTGTGTTTTGGTTTTAAAGTTTTCCAATTCACCTCTCTCTTTAATTAGCTTGGGATTAAGTTCAAGAGGGACTAACATCCCTAACGATCTTTCAGTCTATAATGATTTTCATAATTTAATCTACGCACTCCCTTTCTGTGAAGTCAATTACTCAATCTTTAAATCATTAGTTTGTACTTATGTATATAGCTTTTAAGTTCAAAGTAAGATAATAATTTTGATTATTTTCTTTTGTTAATTTTTATAATTTTCAAATTGAAAATTGTGATTCTATATTCATCCAAATTATCACTAAAAGTTTAGTATTATTCTTAATTTTAAAATTTTTAATTTTTAAATTTTATTTTAGTTAAATAATCAATCAAAGTGCAAAATCTATGTAAAGGATATTTTCAACAGTTAAGAAATTATGGGATTTCATGAAATGTAAATTGAATTAACACAACAATAACATAAACAATCATAATAACCAAAATAATACTATTGATAAACTAAATAAAATATTGAAAAGAACTAAAAAATCCTCACAACAACGCATAATACATTTTGTTTTCCTCCCAGGCAACACTAAATGTATATATTCAGTAATACTTGCCTATATTTTTTATTTTGACTGGGATCCATCACTACTCCATAAGTGATCCTCACTAAGATCCTTCCCTTTCTCCATAGGATTTATTTTAGTATTAATTGGCAATGATCCATGAGGTATATTACTAAAAGATATTATAAGCTACCTTAATAAATCTTTCAACTTTTTAATTGAAATAGCTTTAATTTTCAATTGAGCTCCCAATTGAATCTTTACCTATTCCAAAGGTGTTTTCCTATCTATGATTTTTTTTGTTTTGATTAAAACTTAGGGGATAAGAAAATTTGGGGTTTACTACATGTTACTGATGATTACTTCAATTTTCTCCTTGATTTGAATGACCTACATTCCACTGATTGTTTCTACCAATATTGTTATTAAACTAACTTAAATTATAGTGGTTACAACAACATGAATATTTGGTTGAAAAGTAGAGTTTGAAAAAGAGGTTTTGAAAAGTTAATTTTCTTTGGAAATTTTTAATTTTTTGAATTTAAGTTTTGAAATCGAACCTACCATTACGAATGATATGTCACCTCGAGAGGCAAACATATCAGTCCATAATGGGTTTAGATAACAGAACTGTAATCTTCATCCTAATTATAATCGTCAAATTGTAGGAAGAACTATAAATGACCTCGAAGGGTTAAGATAACATACTATCAAGTATTTACCTATTATAGTCTTAATGAAATGTTATTTTTTCTTATTCAGAGTCATGATAACAAAGGAAATATCTTCACAATGGAACAAAATATCATTTACTATCAATTGTCTGAATATGACGATGATGATCGTCGTTGATTTTGATTTTTCCAAAGAAGACTAATTGAATTTTTGAAAATCAAGGTAGATCTAGGTTCTAAATTTCTTACGAGCGTGCCCTAGTAGTTAATTACATTATAGGAATCTAAGTTTCCTGCAAAAACTCTCAATTAAAATAATGATAGAAATTTCATTTTTGAGATTCTCGAGGAATGTATCAAAGGAAGTAAGGAAAGAATTTCAATTGAGATTGGATCAAATTTTGAACACTTATTTCTAAAGGTCAATGGAAGAGAAGTAGGAGGCATTTGGGATTCTAAACTAGTTTAGAAATGCCCCAATCAACCCTATGTGTTGGAATTTAAATTTTAATTCAAAGAGAATTTAATTTGGGTTTATAATTTATTAAAAGTTGGAATTAGATTCGCAAAAGTTGGGATCTTATGATTTTGAGTATGCCCCGATCCTAAGTCTAAATTGGGCACTGCATAACAATAATTTGAACATAGCTAATGCAGTATAAATCTGGACTTTCCCCAGCCTAAATTGGGGAGCCAGCTAACCTCCTAGGTGCTTAAAATCCAAGTGTCTAGTCTTCAATGAAATAGTGATAGTGACATTGATTAATTATGTTTGAGGAATCTGGGCCAACATCTAGTATAGATCCTAAGTGGCCCCTTGACTTATGTAGGGTAATTATGCTTAAGAAAATGCGATTAAAATTTTATGCAATTTAATTATGAAAATAAATTCATTGATTTAGTTTCACGATTAGAATGATAAGTGAATATTATTTTTATCTTTAAAGGTGAATTGAATATTTATTATGTTATATTTTTTCATAAAAATAAATTGAAAGTTTCTCTTTTCAAATCAATAGTGAAACATTAGTTTGTCACTCAGGATGGTAAAATACTAATCTATGCAGATTTGACTGAAGAAATATTTTTAAAGCAAATCATATGGATTAAGTAAAATTTGTCCACATTTGTGCTATTTGTTATAGCAAGATCATCTAGTAGAATAGTTCAACAATAAATTAAGCATTACTTGACAAAGGAGGGTTATTTATGAATAGGAATTATACGTTGTCATAAGAGCCTTGAAACATTACAAACATTTTTTTTTCTATTAAGATATATATATATATATATAGTGATCACAAAGGCTTTTTAGTTTATAAATGGAAAAAAATTATCTCAATAAAATTCATGCCTGATGGTTATTATTTCAACTAAAGTTCACATTTATTCTTCAACGTAAAATTGGTATTCAAAATTGAGTTGTCGATGCCCTTACCCAAAAATATGTTATGCTCACAAAGCTTGAAACTGAATTAACAAGTCTTGAATGTTTAAAAGATACGTACCCATTGGACAAAGACTTCACAAAAATTTGGCAAAATTGCATGGCAGCCATGTCAAGTCCTAATTTCACTCTCAGACATGGTTTTTTGTTCAAAGGTAATGCAGTTTGTATACCAGACACCTCTCAGCATCATTAATTATTGAATGAAATACACCATGACAATCTTACTACCCATTTAGGAAGGGAGAAAACTCTATTACAACTCCATGACGTTTTTTTTTTTTTTTTGCCCCATTTACAACAAGACATTTCACATTTCAATGAACATTGCTTTATATGTCAACAATTTATAGGAACCAGTTAAAACACAAATTTTTCTACACATTTAACTATTCATATTCTATTTGAGAGGATTTAAGTTTTTTTTTTTTTTATGGATTTACCAAGAACAAAGTGGGTGGTGATTCTATAAGTAGAGGATAGATTTTCCAAAATGGCTCACTTTGTGGTTTGCTGAAAAACTTTTTGTTGAACCCCATGAACCTAGCTTATACTATGATTTTGATGAATACAAATATTATCGGTTATACTAACTACTAATCAAGCTATTTGTTCCAGAAACTTATTTTTAATCTAAGATTGTAGGAACTACGTAGGTGATGAATTCATGATAAATGAATCGTTGAAGCTAAAAGAGTTAAAAGCAAAGAAAATTTGTCAACGCTTAGAAGATCAAGACATAAAGTGTATGTAAATTTGTAGTTGTATTTTTATTTTTATTTTGTCTTTTGTATGTTAGGTATGAAGTGGGTTGAACAACCAAACAGACACGCAAGGGATATTATATATATAAAAAATTAAAGCATTTGATTTTCTGACTTGATCATGCAATACGATTGATTTCGTACTACATAATCTGAATGACAATTTTATAAATTCTAATAATTAAGTGGGATTAGGTAACTTAAAATTAGAATTATAAATTTGTATAACTAATCATACATTACTATGCATATTGAATTAGACAACCATCTATTCAAATTCAAGTAATTGAAATCCTAAATTTAAAAAATAAGTAAATTCAAAATTTGAATTGTTTGTACTGAATGACTGATTTGTATAATACAGAACTAAAAGACGTGTATTATGAATTATCTATTTTGGAACTTAAAATCAAATGGAAAAATCATATTGAATTTCATACTATACGATCAGAATTGTATAGTCCAAACAAAAAAGGGTATTTCTAGTCGAAATATGTTTAGACAAGCCAATCCAATGCTTTGAGTTGCCATCTTTGTAAAGATTATAATGTATGATACACATTGTATAGTCCAAGCAAACAGAGAGCTTATTCTAGCAAACTTCATTTGGATAGGATAATTCGGTTTTATAAGTTGGCGTGGTTGTTTAGATCGTATTGTACGATCTGCTCATCAAATTAATCATATTAGGATTTTTAGGGTTTGATTTAGAGATTAATATAAATACCCTTCTATGTTCTTTTGCCACAAGTTTGGAGAATGTCTTAAGCTTTCTTGGGAGTGATCATGAGAGTTGAGAGAGAGCCTTTAGAGAGACTTACTCCATTGTGTGAGGGAGAGAAGGTGAGAGAGAGATATAAGAGAGATTGAGATGGATCTCTTGAAAAGGTGTTCAAGAGATTAGGTTCCACAAAGGTTGTTCTTCCAACTATATATCCTTATTTTCTTTATTATAATAGAGCAAGAGATCTTGATTGTAATACCTCAAAAGAGACTTAGAAGAAGATTACTGTGTTACCTGGGAAGCTAGTTGTAAGGCATGTTCGTTGTGCTGGGTATAGAAGGCGGGTGTCTTCTCAAGAAGAGAAGGGTGTAAGGGTGTTCTCAAGTCCTTGTGAAAGAGTAATGCTTCTCTACCTTGTTGGGAGGAGAGAATTAGTGATTAGTGACATTACCAGGGAGTTAATGTATGTTAGATTGATCGAACCATTATAAAAATCTTAGTTTATTTTTCTTTTTCTTTTTACTTATTGCAATTTTAATTTATTATTTTGGTCAGTTGTGGTTACATGTGTTCTTTTTTCAAAACTAACAAAAAAACTATTATCTTAAAATATGTTTTTAAGACTTTTATTACTATAAAAAATTGAGTAAAAGTAAAATTTTAAAATTCAAATTTTGAGTTTGAAAATTAGTTGATTTTCGCTGCTTCTTGTTTTTACACTCTTGGCAATATGCTTTGTTGTCTAGTGCAAAATCACACAAAGCAACGGGACAACATACTTGACGAGATGGGGTTTTCATACAATTCCATGACCAACCATTCCACCGGCATGCGCCTTTTTAGTATTGTCTGTACTAATATGTTGAATCATCTTGTTTATCTTGTCATCCTTCCTAAATGAAAAAATAAGTATGCCACCACTATGGTTGAAATGAATTGATCTCTAATTGAGGTATTCAAATGTCAATTACAGAACAACTACTGACTATTACTGCAGTCAAAAAAATTTTAAATTGGTGAACTTGTCATAGTTCTATTGTGCAAAGAGTGTTTCACTCATAAGACTTGTTCTATATTGAGTTCCTTCAAGTTTAAATTTGTCATGGTTCTAGAAATATTTTATCTCCACTAATATCATTGTCTATTTTATCTCCACTACTTTGCTTCTGCTCTATCCTTTTTCATTATTTTCATTTTGTTAGCACTTTTGCAATACAGCAGACTTTTGTAGTACTGAACATAAATACGTATGATAAAGGAGAAGAGATGAGAAGGTAGATGGATAGAAATACTAATTATTAAAAGGTTATATCATTTCTTGAATTCCTTGTTATTTTCTTCTTATTATAATCTGCTACGCTGAAATGAGTCATATAATTGGCTTGTGTGGTATTGGAGAAATTATTCTATTCCGCATCCGAATGGGAATGGGCCATATAGTTTACACCACAATTTTCTTTCTCAGTAAGTATCAAAAGTTTATTGAACTAAAATCCTAAATATTGAAGAGATTTCTCGAGCATTTTCATTTAAAAAAGGAGTACCAATCCTAAACCCTAACTGTGAATAGGAAACATCTGGGCGGGTCGGTCTGGCTAATAAGAGAAAATATCCACTTATACAATCTACGTGTCATGATTTAATTAGAGTCCAGATGTAGAGCTATGTTCGAACTCCACACATAATAATTTCTCCCCACCATGACCTCTCCCATTACAACGAACACCTATAAGTATAGCAAATTAATTATGAAAAAAGGTTAAAAAGTAAATTAATTATTAAAAAAGGTTGATAAAAAAAATTAAAAGGACATCTAGTCATAGACTTAAAGTGTGACTGATGTATGATGTGGCATACAAGTTGTTTGTAAAATGGGAAACTTGCAGTGACACGATTTTTTTTTCAAAATCAAATGTCAATTACCTCTTAAATGATAAATATCCTTTAAAAAAATTTATTCATTACGTCCACCTATTTTTAAAATAATTTTAAAAAATAAATAGCATTTAATTTTAATATTTGTTATTTATTATTAATGATTTCAATTCAAATTTAAAAAATATTTAATAAATTTTTTTTCAATAATTATATGTTAAAGATATAAACAAATTATTAGATATATAATTATTAATTATAAAAAAGATTAAAAAAATATTTAAAACGTGTGGCGGCTAGTGGATGATTTGAGGCACACAAGTTACATGTTAAACAAATAACTTATAGTGCTTGGATGTTCATTACTTATTCTTGTTATAAAACTTCTGAATAAATGGGGTTTCGAAGTTTCGATTGTCTCTTCTTTTGTGAATTGCATTAATAAGTTGAAAAATCTCTCAAATAATAATCTGTTTATATTGAGAGAGACCTATTTTCTAGAGAGAGAGAGAGTTTCAATTTTTGAATTTCCATTGGATTGGCGATAACGTCGGAGTTGATGATTGGCCAATCGACCTCCTCTGGTGGTTGGAATATGTTCGATCCTAATGATCGTCATTTTTCTCCACAACAAGGATCTGTTAATGAGAATTTTGGCATTAATAAAAAAAACTGTGGCAATGGCACATTGATTATCAGAGAACCTTGTGCAGATCAGATCAAAACTTCTTCTCCAGTCATTGGTAAAGGGAAACAAGTGGTAGCAGATATAAATGTAGAAACAACTTCGTCCATTCTCAAGTTTAAAGGAAATGAAGTTGAATCTTCATCATCTGGAATGAAGATTTTCGTCAACATATTTGGGAATAATGCTAATGGTTCTAAGGAAGGCCTTTCAGTCCAAGATGGAGAGACAAGCACATTGGATGTTCGTGGGAATGTCCAAAAGACTTTTAAAATTTTGAATCCTCAACCGGGAGAGACTGTGCGTAATCCATGGACTAAATGTAAATACATCAGGGTGGATTTACCAAAAGGAGAATCAATCCTATCTGAAGATGGAAAGGCAATTAAATTATTTGAACCAAAGATTATTGAAAACTCTGAGAAGCTCCATAATTCAGTAGTGGTAAAAGTTTTTGGTATGGCAATTCTGATACAAGCAATAGCTGTAGAATTGAGACGCCAATGGTCTCAATTCCGAAAGTTCCATTTGACAATCCTTGGCTCAGGGTGGATGCTGTGTTCTTTCTTCTCACAAGAGGATGTGAAAAAGGTTATTTCAGGAGGTCCATGGTTTGTAAATAGACACATCATTAGGGTAGATAAATGGAGTACTAAATTTTCCACTACTTCCTTGAAGGGTCTAACTTCACTGGTTTGGGTGAGATTGTGGAACCTACCACTCTATTATTGGGATGAGATTAATGTTGCTAGGATTGCATCATTGATTGGTTACCCTATGCTTATTGATGGTGATATGTTCCAATGGGGAAGGAGAGAGTTTGCTAGAGTTTGTGTTCGGTTGGAACTAGATAAACAACTGCCTATGGGTGTTTGGGTGGACGGGCTTGATGAGAGGTTTTTCCAAAAAGTTGAGTATGAAAAAATCTCAACCTTTTGTTTTAATTGTGGAATAATTGGTCATCTTAGCAATGTTTGTAAGGATAAGGAGATATCTATTAATAACTATGCTAATTCAGTTTCTAAGGGAGGGAGTTATGAGGTACCAAGGATGAATGATCCTAATGAAGATTCTAAATATGGGCCATGGATTCATGTGAATCACAAAAGAGGTAAGAGGGTGAATTTACCATTTCAAAAAAAGAAGGTTGAGGAGAATAAAGGTCTGAAGGAAGGATGGATAGCAAAAAGAAGGTTGATTCAAATTCGGATTTACCATCGATAGAAGAAGTTGCTGGTTCTGTAGCAAATGCTATTCTAGGTATTGAGAATTTTCAGAATAAAGAGAATAATGTGGAGGTATCTACAGAAGTTGCAAAGGTTGCTGGAACTATGAAAAAAGCTTCTATAACACTTAGGTGTTACCAGTACTGCAAAGTAGGTTCAAATTGCTGGAGAATAGCAGTGCAAATGAGGACTCAGTGATGTCTATACTAGTTGAACCGAGATTAGAAGAAGGAGAAATTTTTAAAGAAGATGGTGCAGGTATTGAAGGGGTTGTGGATCCTACAAACTCTGACAACAAGACTAAAGAGGTTCCTCAGGATTTAGGGTTTTTATGCATGGAGAAAAATTGTTCTGGAACTCAAAAATCGAAGCTATTAAAGAAACTCAAACACCTTGGGCCTTCAAACAATTCATCCAGGAAAAAATTTGAGGTATTAACTAAAGGAAGGAGTGGGGTTTCTCCCACCTCTTATCCCAAATGATTTCATTAGCATTTTGGAATAGTAGAGGGGCCAATAAGAGAGAGGCTTCTCTATATTTGAAAGATTTTGTGAAAACCTGGGATGTTTTTTTTTGCCGGTGTGGTAGAAACAAAAATCTCTTCTTTTGAAAAAAATTGAGATTAACAAATTGTTGGGTGATGAATGGGATTTTTTATGTATTCCTCTAATGGTGCTTCTGGAGGAATTATTGTTTTGTGGAAACAAATTTGGCAAGTTTTTCCCTAGTAGAAGCTTCTCCCCAATGTGTTATTGGGAAACTTAACATCTTCAACAAAGGCACTTGGATGATCGCAACGGTGTATGGCAACAAGAACTATTACTTGAGAAGGAGGCTGTGGGATCAATTAGAAGGCTATTGTGAGATTGAAATCCATATGGTTATAGGAGGGGATTTCAATTGCATAAGGGGTGGGAAAAAGTTCTCATTTTCACAAGGGCCTCAAGAAATTAGAGCTTTCATGTCAAAGATGGATCTTCATGATGTTGGATTCATAGGGCCAAAGTTTACTTGGTGCAATAATAAAAATGGAAATGCTCATATCCATGAAAGGCTTGATAGGTGTCTTGTGAACATTAAAGCCTTGTATGAGATCCAAAATGCAGCAGTTAGACATTTGGAGAGAATTGGGTCTGATCATTGCCCGTTGGTTCTCAGGATTTGTAATGAAAAATTATAACATAATAGAATTCTTAGATATGAGGAGGTTTGGGCCTCATATCCAGCGTCTAAAGCTATTGTTCTAAAGACATGGAGCAAATAGGTTAAAGGTGATGAAATGAATGTTATTAATGTGAAGTGTAAAAGGGTGTTGAGAGCCCTTCATTACTGAAGTAAATCAAAGCTGAAAAATTTCATGGAGCTTAAAGATTCACTAACAAAGGAGATCTACATCTTACAGCTTGAAGAGTCTAATGGCCATGGGCTTTCCAGTGTTAATCTTATGATGTTAAGAGCCAAAACTCATGAATTTAATGTGACGATGGCAAGGATTAACACATGGTGGAGACAAAGAGCTAAGGTGAGGTGGATTCAGGAAAATGACATGAACCCCAACTTTTTTCATTCCTTTGCTAATGGAAGAAGATTTGGGAATGTAATTTGACAACTGAAGAATGAAGATGGGATCTTGGTAGAAGAGTAATCAGAAAATGAAGAGATCATGTTGAATTTCTTTAAGAAAAAATAGAAAAAATGTACCAGTTGTTTGGAGGGGTGGCCGCCAGGGTTGAATTATTTAACTGAATCTGATTATAAGCTGCTACAGGCGGAATTCTCTTTATCAAAACTAGAATTGGTAATCCAAAATTGCAGTTCTAATGTTACTTCTAGATTAGATGGTATTACCTATTCATTTTTTTAAAATTAATTGAGCATTATAGGTAAGGAGGTGTGGCTTGCAGTGAAGCAGTTCTTTCAAACAAAGAAACTTTCTTCTGAATGGAAAGAATCTTTAGTGGCTCTTATTCCTAAAGTGCTCAACCCAGTAATTCCTGGTAACTTCCATCCAATCAGTATTTGTTGTACATTATATAAAATCATTGCAAAAAAGTTGCTAAACCGGATTTCAAAGGTAATTAATGGACTTATCTCAGAAGTGCAAACTTCTTTTATCAAAGGTAGATCTCTATCTACTCATATTTTGTTAGGCCATGAACTTTTCAACAAACTCATATTTTTGAAATCTAAAAATGTTTTGGTGGCAATCAAGTTAGATATGGAACAAGCCTATGATAGTATGGCTTGGGAAACATTTAGACAGGTTTTCAACTGTTATGGATTTCCAAATAATTTTACTAATCTACTCATGGAATGTGTGCAGAATCCAGAGTTTTTCATCATGATAAATGGCAAAAAATTTTATGGAATCAAAGCCAACAGCGAATTTAGATAGGGTTGTCTGCTCTCTCCTTATTTATTCATTCTTTGCTCTCAGATTTTGACAAATGACTTGAGTCATAGAGGAAGCAAATTTGGTATAAAAGTCTCTTCAA
The DNA here is from genome assembly GCF_001605985.2 of Dendrobium catenatum. NCBI lineage: Eukaryota > Viridiplantae > Streptophyta > Magnoliopsida > Asparagales > Orchidaceae > Dendrobium > Dendrobium catenatum. The sequence continues at coordinate 86,774 of NW_021439377.1, read as the reverse complement.
ATGCTCCGAGAATCTGACATTTATTGTATGCATATGACATACTTTTATTCTCAGAAGAAATTCTTAAATGTATGAAGAAATTCAAGAGGATTATAGAAGATTTTAGCAACCGAACTGGACAAAAAGTGAATAAGCAGAAATCTGTGATCCTGTTTGGGAAATCAGTAAAAAGGAAAAAGGAGGAAGGCAATTTCCAAGCTTTGGGGATATAAAACTGTTAATGAGTTCAACTATCTTGGGATCAAGATGACCCTTAGAAAGTTGGTGGCTTCAGATTTTAACTTCATCTTAGAGAAAGCTGCTAACAAACTCAATATTTGGGGTAAGCAATCTATTTCTCTAGCTGGAAGACTTGTTTTGGTTAAATCAGTAATGGTTTCATTACTAGTTTTTGTGGCTGCTCACTCATTGATTCCAATGAGTATATTAAAAGAGTTAGACAAGGCTTTTATAAGTTTTATTTGGGAGAAGCAAGGAGGAAGGCACGGTTTACATTATGTGGCTTGGGATAACTTATACAAGAGTTGGAAGGAAGGGGGCCAAGGTGTACATTCGATGGTCAATATAACCGGTCCTCTAACGACTAAATTTGCATGGAGCTTCATGAAAAAAGAAGACTCATTATTGAACAAGTTTTTTATTGGCAAAATATGGATTGAAGTTCTGGGAAAATTCCAGTATGAGCAGTAGATCTACCACTTGGAAAATCTTATACAGTGAAGCTCAATTTATGCACCAAATTACAAGGTGGAAGATTTCATCAGGTAAATCTATTAACATCTTGAATGATGTATAGATTCTTGATAAAAGTATAGATAAATGGCCAACCTTTATAGCAGTGGGAAATTTTGAATTCCCTCCACTTGAATCCTTTATAAATGATGGGGTGTGGAACAAAGTACTTCTTCATGATTTCTTTGGAAAGTCTCTGGTTGAAGTTATTCTCAAAATTCAAATTCATCCTGATATAGGTGAATATGCTTTAGAATTGAGGTTCAATTTTTCTAGTAAAAGTGTCACAGGTTTTGCTTCATCTTCTTATGATAAAGAGTTTTTGGAAGTTGATTATGGAAGCTGGTTAAAAAAGCTAAAATTGAACTCTAGAGTGAAATGCTTTTGGTGGAGGCTTTTTAACAATGCTTTACCTACTAATGCCTTTTTGACATACCGGAGGTTGTTGGGACATGAATGGAGAGGAAAATTCTGAACATATAATGCTGTAATGTTTGAAGATTCAGCAGCTACAGCATTATTAAGGAGCTGGGGATTTCTGGTTCCAACTTTTACCTCAAACAGAGATTGTAAACTCAATTTGGAATGGCTAGTAGTGGAAAACCAGTTCATTGCAAAGATATATTGCTCTATGATTTATTGATCTTGGAAAAGTAGAAACATGGTAAAGCATGGTGACCGTGAATTGAGTTTAAATCTTATAGCTTCTAATGATATTAGTTTTGCATCAAATACCAACACTAATCTGTTCGTGGATCACTGGGGTGCTAACCAGCTGGATCAGCTGTTTTCTTATTGGCACCCTCCTCCCCCAGGATGGATTAAGGTAAATATTGATGCTTCTTTAACAAGGTCTAACAACGGCGGAGTCAGTGGAGCTTTTAGAGATTCAAAAGGAAGGTTTTTGTTTGCATTTGGAGTCTCTTGCATTCATTGGGATAGTGACCTATTGGAGTTAATGGAATTTTGTTCTTTGAAGATGATCATCATTGAATGAATGTTGGATGCAAAAGGAATCATAATAGAAAGTGACAACCTCAATATTATCAATTACTTGCTAAAGGCGGTGGAAGAAAAGAATTGGAATGGTCCAAATGAAGGTACGAAAGATCTTTCGTTCTTGGATGGATTTGGTAAGTTTCTTTTTCATTTTGCAAATAGAAATTGTAATAAGTTAGCTAATTTTTGTGCTAACAATGCTTTAGAAAGTGATTTTTGTTGGGGAGATTTGGATTGTAATAAGTTTCCTCCTTTGTTTCTCAAGTTGTTAAAGGAGGATTGTGATAGGTTTTTATCACATAGTAGTATGTAATAATTTCCTTCCTTTTTAATGCAATTTGCATTTTGATTAAAAAAAATCTGTTTATAGGGAATATATAATATACATTAATTTTTTTTATTGGAAAAGCAGGAATAAATTTGTACATGGTGAGAAAGAGGATGGTCTAGATTCTATTGCGACAAATGCTTTATCTTTTGCTTCAGCTTCGTCACTTCCTTATATTCATTCAACAATCTGGGATGTTAATCAAATGTCTAAGCTGCCTTCTTCTTAGCATCCTCCTCCACCTGAATGGTTAAAGGTGAATATAGGTGCTTCTCTTTTAAAGTCTAATGGAGCTGATATTGGTGGTGCATTTAGAGAGATCATGAAGGGAGGTTTTTGCTTGCTTTGGTTTTATAGGTTTACATTGGGATGTAGCTAAGTTGGAACTGATGGCTATTCATTAGTTGGAAAAGGTTATTCAAGATTGGATACTCGAAGCAAAATGTTTAATTATTGAAGGAGTCAATTTCAATATTATTAAAATCTTTAAGGTTCTTATGGAATTTTCTAAAAAAAAAAAAAAACAGGTAACTTATACTAACATGATAATTTTATCAAAATCAAATGTAAGTAGCCTCTTAAATGACAAATAGCTTTTGAAAAAACAATTTTAGCCATACTGTCTATTTTTTAAAATAATTCTTAAAAAGTTAACAATGTTTAATTTTAATATTTATTATTTAATGTTAATTATTTCAAATTTAAAGAACATTTAATTAAATATTTTCAATAAATAAATATATAAAAATTTTTTAAAGTTAATTATGATAGCCTCTTCTTAAATTAGTGTCTGACTTATATTTTTTTTAGTTTTAGTGACCTTTTTTTAATAATCTTAAAACAAAATCTATATTAGAAATTAGCAAATAATTTCTTTTACGCTAACAGAAAGACGTCCATAAAAATTTCGAAAAAAAAAATTAATGAAATTTTATGCATTAAAAAACATATAGTTTTTGAAAATGTTTAATTATTTTAATACTGTTCATAAAAAATTTAATACCAAATTTAAAATCATTAACAATAAATAAAAAATATCAAAATTAAATTTTATTAAAAAAAATATTAGAATCATTGAAAAAACTGGCTAATGCGATGATGGCTAGAAAAATTTTAAGAGTCAATTAACATTTGACTGTGAGAAAAATTCCTTGGCTAACGATATCTTAAGCTGGTTTTAATGGTAACTTGTAGACAAGGATCGGTACACTCTAATGCTTAGGGGTGTCGCTAGGGGTGTCAATTCGGGTCAACGGGTCGGGTTCGGGTCGAACCCGAAACTGACCCGGCACTGTTCGGGTCAACCCGAACCCGACCCGATTCGGGTCCGGGTCAAAACGACCCGACACGAATGACCCGGAATTGACCCAAAATTGCTAATTTTCGGGTCAAAATCGGGTCAATCTCGGGTTTTCGGGTCAAAAACGGGTCAATCTCGGGTTTTCGGGTCAAAAATGAGTTTTCGTGTCACTTTCAGGTCACTTTCAGGTTGGCGGGTCAACCCGAACCCAACCCGATTTTTAAAACGGGTTGATTTCATGAACCCGAACCCGACCCGTTTCGGGTTTGGGTTGACCCGAACCCGGATTTTTCCGGGTCGGGTTCGGGTCGTGTTTCGTGTCGTGTCAAAAATTGACACCCCTAGGTGTCGCCGCATGTCGTCGTTGCCTTCGATGCCGCGTTGCATTGCCTGCAACCACCAGCAGATAGAGTTACGCGATTTATGCTGCTGCCTAACCCAAAGTGGTCGGGTCAGGTTCGGGTCCAAAAAATTGACCAGTTTGCAAAAGCAGGTCTGGTTCGGGTTGGCACAAATAGTTTCGGGTTCGACTCGAACCCAATCCATGACCCGAAATTGACACCCCAACTGATGGGTGATCAAAGCCAAGAAGCAAGGAGATTATTATATTCCGAATCGTTTGGAGGTCAATCAGGACGTGTCATGTTGTTCCACACATAGTGAAATACAGTAATAGACTAATAGTACACAATATATTAGTGACTTAATGCATCATGATTAATCTTTAAATGACATCCGATAACCACACATAATAATTTCGCAGAAGTAAGAGAAGATAGATGGTTGGGATGGCGTGTAAGGGACAATCTAATGGTCCATGCGCAGTTGCGGATAAGAAGCTGCTTTGATTGAATAGAAACAAGCTATGCCAAGGTCAAGAAAGGCCCATCTGAACAGTACGTATGGTGTGACATTGTGGATGGCTACGTAGAATGAGTGTGAGGGATTGAAAGATACCATATCGATAGAATGAGCGCCAGCAGTGATTCTCTCCTTCCTATAGCAAGCATTGGCACATTATTTAGGATTTTTTAGCAAATTAAATTCAAATTCATACATACATCACATTTATAAATTTCAAATTTAAAAATCTTAGTAGCTAAAGCCCTCAATCAACCGACCAATATGAGTTATATTATTAAATATTTTCTAAATAAATCTTAAAATTAAATTTATTTTCTCTTTCTACATAGCAAGTGACAAAGTGAGCCTTACAAAATGCACTGTATCAAACATTGGAAGCTCTATGAGCTGTACTACGTGACAGATGTGACGAACCGTATGATTAAATTATGATTGATTAGTTTTTGTCATCCGATGGGGGGTATTGTGGCATCTGCTATTTATCGAGAGAGAGAGAGAGAGAAACAAAAAAAGGATAAATTCATTATATTATTTATTGTAAATTTATATTATTTGTTTATTCGAAGTATGTATTTGGAAACCAACATTAGATAATCAATCATGATTCAATGAAACTTCAAACAAAGTTTAAATTTACTGATTTTTTACTCGTTTGAGTTGTCTTACAATGTATGCATTAGTTTTGCACTCATAATTTAAAATATGGCTGAATTTTTTCTTGCTATTCAATATGTAGTTTTCTTTCATAATTGATATATCATTAAAAAAAAATCTTGATCAAATACGATCTTTATGCATGTATTTGAATTAAAATTTTGTTTTGAAATTTTAACCGTATGAATTATGACTTTATCATATTTATACTCGAAATGAATGTCTCGACAAGACAAAATCATTGACACTAAAAGTATTTTATTGCATGTCAAATTATGCCCAAATCAAGTATTAGAAGTTTGGTTGGAAACTTTAGGACATAAGCTAATGACTAATTTATATCTAATTTTTGCATGCTTACATTCAATATGAGCCACTCAATGAGAGAAATCCAAAGAGCCAAATATCACTAAATTTTGGTTTGATTGAGGCATTTACATGTTGTAAAAATGATCTATAATTAAGGGAATCAACATGGCCCGAATGATGAACTACTTTGAGATTTTTTAAAAAAAATTTATCAAATGTCACTCTAAAATTTTATAAATAGATTCTTTATATAAAGGGAACAATGCCTTGAGATTGGAGATAGTTTAGATATCTAAAGAAGTCTAAAGCTTTACCGACGATCACACCAACCATCACCGCAGCCTAAATGATATTAATCATTAGTAGTCATTTGACCATAATTGTTTGACCATCACTACTTTGGAAATCATAGTTCATTCAACATCATGTATTCTCCATTGTTTATCTATTGTCTTTTAATTATTTTCACCCAAACACCATCATTTGGTTATCATCATTCAATTACCATAGTTTAAACAACAGCACCCTACCTACTATAATGCCCTAAGAGCTAATTGAAGCATTGGATTTACTTAAACCTATAACTAGTTATCTCATTAATAATAACAACCAGAGCTACTAAATCTTTCAAATGTAAAAAAAATTGTAATCAACTTTTATTTCATCAAATATAATTATCATAATCTAAATCATAAAAGTCTATACATCAAATAATTAAATGTTGGTTTACAAAATCATATCTTAGTAATTCAAATCCCTAAATCATGCCTCTACACTTGATCTACTCGACATGACCTTTATCTTTTCTTGAAACATTAAAAGAACAAAGTAAGCTTAATTAGCTCAACAAACTCTTCCTTCAACCTCTTAGACATCAAAACATAGTTTATGTATATATGTTAAAAGAAACTAATCAAAGAAGATACAAAGGCTTTAACATACATAAAGCATAAGAAAAGCATGAATTTAGTAGATTCCAGTAGGTATACTTGATCTCGGGGCTAACACTTACTTTAATAATCATCTAATACCTTTGACAGAAGTTTCCAAATACCTCAAAGAATACTCGTTTCATATAGTCACATAAATTTCACTTTCACTTTCATTTACGTTAGAATTCAACAGTAGTTCAAAGTTCATTAAAATATGACTTGGAATATTTCTTAACCTTAATGCAAAAACATTAACATATAAAATGACATGACTAGGTTGCACATATCTCAATGCCTTCTTATATATCCAATTTCCCTTATAGCTCTCTTTACCTCCCACACTTGCACACAACAAGTGGTGCCAGAATCCCTCTCACATCTACATCATGCAAATAGGGCTAGATGAATACTTATAGTATTACTTAACCTCACACACCTACTTTCAGCAAGTGAGGTCAGAATCCCTCCCACATATGTATCAATCAGATGGGGCCAAAAGAGTACATCTAAGGCCCTTTATAACATAACAAAGAGAGCACTTTCTCATACAACAGAATAAAACTCCTCCAATGCTATGAGTACTAAATGTAAATTCAATGTAGCTATACTTTATTTAAGTGTTCAATGCAATATTCAAAAGGGTATAAATCACCAATAAATGCCACTTTTCTTATAGAACAAAATGCTCACTAGAATTTTGCTTTTTCAATTTTTATTTTGAGAGGAATCTTCAGACAAACATTTTAAGACTTTTTTGTAGCTACTACTATTGATAGAAAAGTCTCAACTAAATAATATGCTCAAAAATTCATACGAAAAAAATTAATTGTTGAAAACTAAAATTGTATGTAATAAAGAGTACAATAACATATCAGAAATCACACGGTGAAAACTTCATAAAATCTACAGAAAATACATTTTTGTTCATAACTTCTAATAAATTTACTAGAATTGAAATCATAGACTAGGGTTTAGGAGTTTACTTGAAGCTCTATAATTTCTTGAATTACCTTGATGGATGAATTCTTGACCTTGGCCTCCAAATTCCTCACCTATTTTTCCCTTTCTGTGGGATCCAAAAATTCGTACCCTGACCTCCCCTACTTTTGGCAAGTTTTAACAGAGGGTTTTGTACCATATCAATTATATCCAATTGATTCATATCTCAAGAATTTAATGCCATTGGGGAGCTTACGAGCTCTGACCATGACCGTAAGTTAGTGGTGCCTACACTTGATCTACTTGATAAGAACTTTACCTCTTCCTAAAATGTTAAAATAATAAAGTAATCTTAAGATTCATAACTAGCTTAGTAGACTCCCCCTTCACCCCTCTATGATATCAAAATTCAATTTATATTAATATATTAAAAATAATTAATCAAAGAAAATATAAAATCTTTCAGAATACATAAATTATAAGAAAAAAATAAATTTGCCAAATTCCAGTAGGTATACGTGATCTCGGGCTAACACTAATTTTAATAATTACCTAATCACTTTAACATAAGTTTTTAGATGTCATGCAGAATACTTGTTTTTAGATATTCACTTTTATTTCCTATCAGAATTCATACTTGAGTTCAGAGTTTTCTAAAACTTAACTTAGAATATTTCTTAACCTTACTACATAAACATTAACATATAAAATACTATTACTAGAATGCACATATCTTTATGCCTGCTTATATCTCCACTTTCCCTTCCCTTTTACCGCCCACACCTACCCAAAATAAGTGGGGCCAAAATTCCTCCCACATCTAAATTAAGTAGATGAGAGCATATAAATACTTATAGTATTACTTAACCTCCCACACCTACATTCAACAAGTGGGGCAATAATCCCTCCCACATTTGCATTAGGTAGATGGGGCAACAATAATACATATAGGGCTTTTTGTAACATAATAAATAGTGTAATTTATCATACATATGAATAGAACTCCTCAAGTGTTATGACTACATAATGCAAATACATTGTAATTATGAGTAATTTAAGTGTTCAATGCATTATGCAAAAAGTATATAAATTACCAGTAAAAATCCACTTTTCTTGTAGAACAAAATGCTCACTGGACTTTTTGTTTTCCAATTTCTATTTCCAGAGGAACCTTCACACAAACATTTCAAGAATTTTATATAGCTATTACTATTGTTAGAAAAACTTGAATTCTATAATTTGCTAAAAATTTGTATGTGAAAAATCAATTGTTGAAAACTTAATTGCATATTGCCAAAATGTCCATAATAAAGAGTACAAAAACATAGAAGAAATCATGCGGACAAAACTTTATAAAACCCATGAAAATGCATTTTTGTACATAACTTTTAATAAATTTTATAGAATTAAAATTACTAATTGCTATTTAGGTGTCTACCCATAGTTTTATAATTTTTTTAAACTAGCATGAAAAATGAATCCAAAACCTTAGCCTCCAAATTTCTTCCCTCTTCCTCTTTTTTCTTTACTTTCCTCCTCCTCCTCCCTTATCTGTCAAGCCTAGTGGTGGGCTAGTTTAGTATATGGTTCTAAATACTTTAATATTATTTTTTCACCATTTTGAACTAGTGTTGTGGAACCCAATTTCCTTAGTATTGCAACTCTTCGTAGAATCTTCTAGATGCCCCCATAATATGTTCACATGAGACCAAGCACCAAGGTGGTGCTTCACAACTCCGTGATGTTCTCCCAAACCTATATACTTTCCATTTTTCCAGAGTGCTTGGTGACAAATACCGCATCCCCCTGCACTACTGTGCCCATAGAATAAAATTCAACTTAGATTTTTTACCTTCAAGACATTAGTGCTCAATGCTCCCTCAAATTACTTTAAACATGAGAGGTTGGCGCACTAGTGCCCAACCCTTGGGTCGTAGCACTCACAATAGAAATTTCATGCATGTAAACATTTTATATGAATCATTAACAAGTCATTAATAGGTTTTTAATGACATGAAAATTAAGGTTATTACATTTTACCCACTTTTAAAAGTACCATACTTAACATTTCTCTCTATTGATCACTAACATATTGATCACTAACCTATGAAACAAGATTAATGATCACTAGCCACATCAATCAATCTATCAAATCATGTATTCATTCACTCGCACATGTATGCAAGTCAATTAATCATGTAACATTTTATACAATACACATCAATTAAAGTTTACAAAATAGAGAACTATATCGGTGAATCTTTCAAAATTATCTCTCACTCATATAAAATTTTAATATCAAATATATCACTCCTATATTTTATTCTTACCACCCATACCAACCTATAAACTTTAATATTTCATTCCATGCACCCATATTTATTTTATGGCTGGTAGACATGTAATATTAAAGTTTTAAGTGCTAGATATGTAAATGCCATTAAATAAAGTGGTATATATATATATATCCCCCTTTTAAAAATATTAACATATGTAAGGAAATGATTAAATTGTGCATGTCTCAATGCTTGCTTATAACTTCACTTCTGCTTATGCCTTCATTTAACATCCACACTTGCCACTAGCAAGTGGGGCTAGAATATGAATAGAATAATGCCACATAACCTACCGCACCTACTTCCAGCAAATGGGTACAAAATTCTTCCCACATCCATAATAAGTAAATGGGAGATCTTGGGTGCTGGGCAGCATTGATGGTGCAAAGAATAGTAAGATGTGCATGAAATACACTTAGATTTTATTTGATATAAATGATCATAAAATAACTCAAGTGCATGTGTTGATCAAGTAATAAATCTAATATGAGAGAATATATATCCCACTAAAAATTATTTTGTAATAATGCTTATGTGATAGTACTATCTAATTGAGCTACAATGTTTATTCTATTCAATGAAAAGTAGGTTTGGATTTTGTCCTATCTAGCAAATGCAGAAGAAAGATAAGATATTAGTAGGTAAAGTGTTTTGGACTAATGATAGTGAATTTCTAAAGCTTTCTCCATTAGACTCTCCTATGTTGGGTGTGAATCAGAGCATATGCACCCTAAAATCTCCATAGAGCTTGTTAAAGAAAAGAAGGAAGGTTTATAGTGTTCCTATAATTATCATTTCTCTATAGACTCTAGAGCACTAAACATCCTATATCTAGGTATGAAAAGAGATCTATTTAAATACTCCTAATTTTTCTAATATTCCTCCATCACGGTAATATAACACTATATTTTAACTCTGCACATGGCCAATTTATATATCAAATTAAAAATGAGAGATATTGAAAACATCCATTAATTCATTAAAGTATAAGAGTATACATTAGTAATCACTAAGGCTTCACAATATTAGCCCAAAACTACGAGTTAAGCTAGCCATGGAATTAAAATAAAATAAAATAGATTTTATTGATTACTCCAAAATTAAATACAAAGAGAAAAGTGTAAATAAATATCACCCAGATTAGACAACTTCACTCTCCACACGTCTTTCATCTTTGATTTCTTGCTTTCTCACAACAAGGAAGGCAAACCACTCAAATTTATATATCTTTTTCTCCTTTTATCCCTCTTAAACTTTACTCTAAGGTGGCACTATAGTTAAGCACTTAAGACACATTGGTGTAACTAAACTCGCTCAAAATAATATAACGCTCCTAAAAATAATAGAAACCCCTTTAACAAAAAGATTAAAAATTTATTTATATTAATTATATAAAGGACTCATGCACCATGACACTCGACATGGTGGCATTGTGGCTTTATAATATGAACTAGAAGCTCGGTGCTGCTAAGTAGGCTTTGCTGTGTTGTTGGACTGATCTGACTTGGCTATTGGATAAATTAGTGTCATATTTGGCTGATTCAATATTACTCTACTTTTCACCAATTTCTATGTTGTGGTGCAGCAAAAGTTGAGCATTGCAGTGCTTAAATATGTAATTTAGTGTTGTAGTGTTATGAAGATTGGCGCTTCGTTGCTTAAATTCCTAAAACTCCGGCATTTGATGCTGATTTCTGATGCTACGATTTTGTGAAGAATTATGGTGCTGACCTTGGCTCCACTTGGACACTGAATTAAATGATATTTTCCTTGAGGCTCCTATGCTATAATGTCCTGATTTGGTGCCAAGGTGTTCTTGATCCTGTGATGCTATTAGTTAGAGCGTTGAGGCACTAGTTCAATAATTTTTAAGTTTTCTCCTTTTCTTGAGATATTCATGTACAACATCAACTAAAAATAATACTTTCACTGAAATTTAAGATAATTAAACACTACATAATCTTTACTTAATATTATTTTTCCAAGTTAAGCTCTTGCTTGTCCTCAAGCGATGGTGTAATCACCTATTGACTAATTATATTAGCCTTCGTAAAAGTTTGGCAATTTAAAATTAAATAAAATATAAGATAATAAGCTATCATTTAGATGTAAATTGGAATGATCAAAGTGTTACAATTCTAATTTGGAAAATCATAAGTAATCATTCTAATAAACCATCTTTATTAAAATTCAAATTAAACTCATATACTATAAGTGTATGTGTATTATTGACTACTAATTTTAGAGTTGAATAATATTTTATCTAGAAACTATTTGTTCCTATAATTAAATTAGAAATTCATTTGAAACCCTTCATATGTATTAGTGTACTTACACTCCCCTATTTGATTTAAGTATTAGAGTTCTTTTAGGAATGTGATTACATCATATGCCAATTTTTTGTAAAGTACTCATTTTTCTTTTCTTTCTCTTTCATTGATTTACTTATTTTTAATGAGACTATTTTTCAAACATATTTAAGTACCATATTAATGATTTTAAATATTTGATTGCATTTTTCTTTCAAGAAACCCTAAATTGAATTAATATAAGGATTGTTATATCCTTACTAATTTTATAGTGGAGTTTATAATGATTTTCATAATTTAATATACACAGTTCCTTTTTTTAAACTTAATTATTTAATCTTGAAACCATTAGTCAGTGCTTGAGTACTTAGTATTTGAAGTTCAAGATGAGATACTTACTTAGATAGTTTGTTTAGTTGATTATTATAATTTTCATACTAAAAAATGTTATCCTTTATTGATTTAATTTAACACCTAGGATTTGTATTATTCTTAATTTTAAATAATTTTTAATTATAAATTTTAATTTGGCTAATTTAGCTATCAAAGTGCAAGCATTATGGAGGATAATATCAACAATTAAGCAATGTAGAAAATTTTACTTAAATAAAAATTTAACAACAAAAAAATAAGAATAATGACAATAGCATTCATAATTAACAAAAAATGGATATAACTAAATTTTGCAAAGAAACTAAACATATACACTACATAACATAATTGGATTTTCTCCCAAGCAGTGTTAAGTTCATAATCTTCAGCCAGACTTAGATATATCATTTTGGCTAAGTAGTGCCACTACTACTCCTCAAATTTTCTAAACTATGACATTTTCATTTCTCTTTTGGATTAACTTTAGTGTTACTAGGCAAGGTGCCATGGGATTTACTACTAAAAGAAATTGCAAACTATCTTAATTTATTTTCCAAGTTCGTAATTAAAGTAGCTTGGCTTTGTAATTGGCTTCCCATTTAAATCACTAACTCCTCCAAATGTGTCTTCCTATCTCTAAACTTATTATTCTGATTAAATTATAAGGGATAAAAAGTTTAGGATTTGTTAAAAGTTGGTGAGGATTATTCCAATTTCCTTCAAGATTTCATTGATATACATTCCATTAATTATTTCTACAGTATTTTTATTTCAACTAAAATTAGGATGGTTCCACCACCTGGATTATATGTGTTAGAACAGAGATCATTTTGTCTTCCAATCAAATTCATATTTTTAATCCATTGACCACTATTCTCACCAATAGTATTCAAATCATGCTCATCCAAATACATAGCTTATTCAGATCCTAAATAAACTCTAAGATTATCCAACTTCTTGACAAAGTTACTACCTGAGCTATCAAAATTGATAAAGCATCTGATTCATAGGCATTAGCTACTCTCTTAGGATTCTCCATATCAAAAGGCCACTAAAAATTATTTATTGTCATCTCTTTTATCAAGGCATAAGCCTCGTCAAAATACTTTGGCATCAAAGAACCTTCAACTATAGCATTATTAACTGACTTAAGGGATCCTACAAGCCCATTATTAAAGATCTGAATCATCAACCAATCAGAAAAACCATGATGATGGAACTTTCTAAGCATCTCCTTAAATTTTTCTCTACTCTTATAAATTGACTCTCCTTCAAACTAAGAAAAGTATTTTATATCATTCTTAAGCTTAGTAATTTTAGAAGATAAAGAAAAACATAGGTAAGAATTTATATAAAAAAACATTCCAAATTGTTAAAGTGTTTGGGGGCAAGGAATTCAACTACATCTTAGATTTATCTCTTATCAAAAATTAAAATAAATGAAGTCTTAGCATCATTACTTACACCATTATACTTGAATGTTACATATATTTTAAGAAGTTAGTTAAAAGTAGGTTGGGATCCTCAACAGTACTTCCCCCAAGCTAGAAATTTTGAACCATCTGAATAATGGCAGGTTTCAGCTCAAAGTTATTAGCATGGATATTATGTTGATTGATACTCTTATGAATTTCATCTACTACAGGATTGGCATACTCCCTAAGAGGTCTAAGATTGTCTTGATCTAAATTTGGTTTAGTCATTCCTGATGTTATAATTTTTTGGATTTTTTTTATTTTTGTAATGGTCCTCTTGATCTCTAAATCGAACAACAAGGGCTCCTTACTAGATCCACTACGCATACACCAATCACACAAGAATGAAAAAAAAAAATTAAATAAAAATTACAAAAAAAAATCTTTTTTATAAAATTGAAATACAAAACACACAAATAAGATACAAGATACATTATACAAGTAGGATAAAATATGTAGATCTTTCAATAATATAGAACGAAATTGCATGATAACATGTTACTTCCCTAACAATGGTGCCAAAAACTAGATTATGGGTACTAGGTAGCATTGATGGTGCACAAAAAAGTTAGATGTGCATGAAATATGCATAGTTTTTCTTTAATATAAATGCCCATAAAATAATGCAAGTGTACATGTAAATCAAGTAATAAAAGTGATATGAGAAAGTGTCGATCCCATGTGGAAGTGTTCTACTATAATGCAAATGTATTACATTATCTAATTAATTTACAATGTTTATCCTATATGATAACAAATAAGTTTAGATTTTGTCATGACCAACAAATATTGAAGAAAGATAAGATATTAGTAGCTAAATTATTTCAAACTAATGATAGTGAATTTCTAAGGCTTTCCTAAGTATGCTCTCGTATGTTGGGTGTGAATCTATGTATATGCATCCTTACATCTCCATCAAGCTTGTAAGGAAGTGACGAAGGTTTATGGCCCTGTAACAGTTGTTAATTCTCCATGGACTTTAGAGTACTAAATATCTTATATCTAGGTATATAAGAGTTCTATTTCAATACTCCTAATTGTTCTAATATTCTTCCATCAAGGTAATATATCACACTATGTTTTAACTATATACATGGTCATTACATAGAATACATTAAGAATGGTAGATATTGAAAATATTTATTAATTTATTAAAGCACAAGAGTCTATATTAGTAATCACTAAGGCTTCACATCATTAACCCAAAATTATGAGTTTAACTAGCCATGGAATTAAAAATAAAATAAAATAGATTTTATTAATTACTTCAAAAAAAGTACAAAGAGAAATGTGAAAATAAATATCATCCGGATAGTATAACTTCACTATGCACGCTCCTTTCTTCTTTAATGCCTTGCTTTCTCACAACAAGTTAGGCCAACTGATGGGGGTAGTGGATTAACTTAAAGAATTATAAAAATGATTTAGGGCTCTATCAATCCCTAAATAATGATTTGGTTTTCTTTGATATAAAATTTATAAAAATCCTACTTAACATACACAAGCATACAAGTCGAATCAAGTAAAATAGTGATAGAATAGAATATCTATCTCAGGAAGAAAAATATTTACTTTAAATACTAATATTGTCTACTTCGACTACAATAATTATCATACTCAATAAAAATAAGTTTTAATGGAGATTACATCACCTAATTTATAATAAAAAATAATTAAATAAATACTATTTGAATAAATTATTTTGGAATGATGAAATATAAATACAATATATTTCTTAATGATTCTCTTTTATTTTAATGATATTCAGAGTTTATGCATCACTGACCACTCAATTAAGTGTGAAGAGACAAAGGATATATTAAACCTTCCAACCTCAATAATACTATAAACTCTTATAGCCTATCACCCTATGAGAATCTTATAAGAGTAAGTAAAGCATGTATTGTTCAAACCCCCTCATAACAATTCATCTCTATAAATTTGATACAAGATAAGTATTGACCTTGTTTTTCACTTAAACCCCTTAGGTCAAGGGGTTTACTTGGTCCAATTGACCAAGCTAGGCCCCAAGCCCACCTCCCTCATACTCAGTGGGTCAAACCAAATTTACTAAGCCTAGACCCAGGCTCTATGTCATCCTAGTTGATAAGGTCAACCTAGGTTGACCCAATTGACCCATACCCTCTCCCTTTCAATTTCAAATCATATCCATTACTTCTTGGGCTCAATTCTAACCTCCTTTGGACTTAGTGGGTCAGACCCAACCCATTAGGCCCAGACCCATGCCCTTGTGTCAACCTGGTTGACCAGGTTAACTTAGGTTGACCCATTTAACCTAATTGAGCCTAAATTTAATCCTAATCAAATTGAAACCCTTTTTGACTCAACGCATCACGTGCTTGGATCAAATTGACCATGTTGAGTAGGTCAACTCATGCCTTGGTCAAACCTAGCCTTGCAAGGTTAAACTTAACTTATTTTGGTCAAATTTCACCTATGCCATGTATTTACTCCTTTCTTAAGCCAAATCCCATCCAAATCACTCACTCCCCTTTATATTTAGCCCTAGATTTGATCTAGACTATCCATGATAGGTCTAGGGCTATAAATAGGAGGCTTAGGGAAACTTAGAGAGCTCTCTTGTAATCTCTCTTTCTCCAAGCCCTCTCAAGCTGATTTCTTTTATGCTTGAGCTCCCACAATTCTCCTCAACTACTACCAAGTCAAAACTCCACCGTCAATCACCCATCAGCGGCAAGTTTCTGGTGACCTGAGTCTTGAAGCGTTCTAAGGAAATTTCCCACCAATCCAAAGCATTTTAAGGCTTGAGTTCAACCGGAGAAATATTCGTGGACAGTCTACATGCTCAGAGACTCCTTAAATGGTTTAATTCATCCACTAAATCAAGGTGACACGCTAACCCTAGCCTATGACACTTAGGAGAAATTAGTGTTTCAAAATGTAATTATTAAGCTGAGAAATCAGTACCCAATGATTTCCATTCAAGTATTTAATGTATGTTTAAAGATTCGTATGATTTGGTTAACCCGATCACATGAATGAGTTAAAAAATGCTGCTAGGGCTCAGGTTATGTGCTCCATTCAATGGGGGAGATCAGGACCGTTGATCCCGCAATCAATGGTCATAATCCCATCATTATGTGGTTTGAATCGACCACAAAATTTGATCTCATGGTTACATTTGCTGTTCGATGAGATCAGGACCATCCATTATATACCGCAGACGATCTGACGGCCCCGCACCCGTGCTTACATGTTTAAATCACGGGGACAGAATACGGCGCCGCGACAATCATTATCAATGATTGCACAATGGCGCACTCATTGGTAATGACTGCTTTGCGGTTACGGGAGCTAATCCCACTGTGATGCGTGGCCTCGCCATTTATTTTAATTAAAATAAATGTTATAATTATTTTAAAACCTATTTTAAAATTAAAAAATTTAAAAATTAACCATAATATATCAAAATTTTTAGTTTTGTATTTTCTTTAATTTAAAATTAAAATTATTTTAAATGTATTGCATATTTTAAATTATTTAAATAACTTTATTTTAAGTCTTTAATAATCATTTAAATTACTATAATATTAAATTTTTTTATAAATATTAAATATTTTACATAAATCTATCCTAAATAATTAAACAATTATTTTTAAATATCTTAATTTAAAATTAGGTCTATTTATGACATATTTAGTAATATTTAAAAAATTTTAATAACTTAACTTTTAAATATTTAGTTAATATTATTATAAATTGTTAATTACATTTAAAACATATAATATCTAGTATTTTATTTTCAAAAAATTAGAAGCCTATTTATAATTGTTTAATTTGAAATTAAATATTATATAATAATAACTTTCTATTTTTAAATATTTTAAGTATTTAAACTATCAATTATTGGACTATTAATTAAAATCAATGATTTTCTTTAAAATTTATAAAAAATATTTTTGTAAATTATTTTTAAATAATAAATATTTTATATTTTTAATAATTTTTAATTATTTAATTACTTAAAGACTAATGATTAATTTAATTAAAAAAATTAAAGTTATTTTCCTAAATTTATAATATTGTTTATTAAACTTCATTAAATTTTAGAACTTTTAACATTAATTTAATTTAATTTAATAAAATATTTTCAAGTATTTACTGTTTCAAAATTGTTTAAAATACCTTTTAATGTATAAACTTTAAAAAATTCAATATTTAATTCATTTAAATCAGATATTTCGTATAATACCTCATTATTTTTAGAAAAATAAGTATTTTATTTGAAACTATTTTCAAATCTAAAATTTATTTTAAATATCTATTTTTCAGATTATTTGTTTATTATACTATTAGCGTTATTTTAATAATAATTATGTTAAGTTTTTTAAAATTAATTTTTTTTTATTTAAATTATTTTGATTCCTTGCTCGGGTGACCAGTGGATCTCCCATAATTGATCATGAAATTTTTTTAATAAAACATATATATATATATATTATATATATATATATATAATATATATATATATTATATATATATATATATATATATATATATTAAAATTATATATGTATTAAATTACCCTAATTTTGGGAGACCCACTCTATAGAATTTGAAACATAACTCATGCATAAAATTCATGGGGGAAGATTAGTGGATGATTAAACTCTAATCATTCACTAATCGCATCGATAAGCGCTTAGATCTTATTTTTGTCATCTTTTACATGTGTAGAATGCACGAGCACTTAGCTTAGACCCTCATAGATCTAAGGACATTGCATATTTGTATTTGTATGCATCTCCCTTCATGGTACCCCAAGAATTTTCTAGGAATTTTTAGAAGCCTTTAAACCCCTTAATTAACAAACCCTAATTTAACCCTTAATTAAGCATCGATAACTTCAAAAAGTTTTAATAAATTCATTTTAAATTATAAAATTATACGTAATATACTAAACTCTTCATAATTTAACCTTAATCTCAGATAATTAAAATCCCCTTAATTAGACTTCAATATGAACCTTAATTTAACCCTTATTAAAATTCACCATTTTGATTAAATTAAAAATTAAAAATTATTAAAAAACTTTAAACTTTCCCCAAATACTTGGGAATATCTTTTTAGGTCATTTCGGACCTCTGGGGATGATTCCAAGTATTTTGGAGCTGATTTGAATCAAAACCCTAAGATACACTTTATTAAATAATTTCGATAATTCATTAATTACCCCAACTTTAAAAATTTATAACTAATCCCGAAAAAATTCAAAGTTGGAAAACTAAAAGGCATTTAAATTTAATTAAAATATTAGGTTTCCAGAAACTAACTTAAATAAAAAATTCAACTCTATGGTTAACCTAGTTCATTAACTAGGGTCTGAAACTTCTAAAATTCATAACTTTATCTAAAAAACTCTAAATCTAGCGAACTCATAGTCTAACTATTTCTTATAAGGACTAATACATAAATAAAATACTAGAACTCCTAAACTTAGCCTATTTCTAATAGTGACATTTTGGACCCCCTTTACTTAGCGGGTAGGTTGGCCCCAAACCTTCTAAAACCCATTAATGGAATTTAAACTTCAAAGATCACTACCCTAAGTGTTAAAACTGATTCAAAAACTATAATTAATTAAAATGGACCCCAATCCATTAATATTTAAACTTTAAACAAAAGTTTTCTTTATTAGCCTTCAATAAACCTCAACAAAAACTAACTTGAACTAACTACCTGACATAGAAACTATCCAAAGCCACACAAGCCTACTACACACACATAGATTTGCTAGGGAACCACTTCTAGCTCCAGGATTAGGGCTGGTGATTTTCCTTTTCTTATTTTCTATGTTGTTATACTCTATGTGTGACACATATGTTGATTGGCTTGCTTTAGTTTGATTTGTTGTGATTAGTGTGATCTTTATTTCATTATTATAATTTATATATTTTTCTTATGGTGTGATTTGTAAGATAGATCATTCATGGGTTAGGGTTACCTTTCATACTAATGTCATCTTCTACAGATGACCATGCTTATGCAGCGCTAACAGATGGGGCAAAAATCATTAAGCTTTAAAACTAACATTATTTTCTACAAATGGTCCAGAAATTTCTAAGCCCTCTCCTTAAATTAAAAGAGCATGGCCAAGTATGATTGGCAATGAGCATTTTAATTTTCCTATATAACTGTTTGGAATGTGGCATATTAACTGCTTGATATATTTTTATTAGGATAACCATGTAGGAGAGTCTAGAATTTTCCTTTTCTAATGATGTAATATAATTTGTAATTCATATCGAGTTGTGAAAGTCTTATAAAAGTGAGGCATTTCAAACACTCGGTACCCAAAGAAAAAAATAAAGGTCATTTATAGAAAATTTCTTATTCATTTGGGTATCCTTCCAAAGGACGAACTATATAAGGACGATCCAAAGGAGATGATCCAAAGGAAGATGATCTGAAGGAAGAAAATCTAGAAGAAGATGATCCATCTGGATAAGAATACTTGAATATGAAATTCCTTGCTTTTAAGACTTGTGTCATTTATTAGGATTAGAATTCAAGTTATTGTTGGTGGAGCCTGACCACCATTACTTTTCTATAGATTATGGGTTGTACTTATATTGCTCTTATCATTAACTTTCTTTTTTACTCTGATTTGATTTATATTGATGTGTTTACTGTGTGTGTATAGTAGAAATTGCATGCTTTTTCTATCTTTCTTTCTTGCGTGTGCTTAGCTTGATATTACTAGGCTTTTTAGGAATAAATTTTTTTTCTACTCAAAATTAAATTATAATATTTTAAGGATTAAATAATATAGAAATTTAACAACTTAGGAAATATCCAAAATCATTCGGGATCACATGCATATTGATACATTCTCTTCTCCCTTGCTATAAGACACTTTCCCGCCTACGGGTAGAGTTTGAATAATCTGATCTATGAGAATGAGGTGTTGGACTTAGGGAAGCCTAGTCTTTTTTAAAAAAATATTTTTATAAGCCTTTTTAAAATCTCATGCATACTTGATTTGAAGCCTTTAACCAGAAAGCATTACATTAAAAATTAACTAAATGAAACTTTAATTGTATTAGCTCTAAGACCATTCACCATACATAAGTCCAAGGCCAATTAGAAGATTCTCTAGATGTCGACCTTGCTTCTAATAATAGAACAACCTACCCATCTTTCATAAATATTGGATATCATATATTTTATACGCCTAGGTGGTTAGCTGGCTTTCCTTTTCAGGCAAGATATAAGCTAGATGTATTAGTTAGGACACGGGTGTTAGTGTTAGGTGTAGAATACTAAACCCACCCTAGATTTAGGGTTTAAGGATACTATATTTGATGTCTCATAGTACGCCTCATCGATGGTAAGTCTCATTCTTTTCAAAGACTATAAATCATACCTATCTGCATCACATGGATGACGTCACCTCCATCTTTCCCCTTTGTTTGCTTTGAGTGTGTTGTTTCCTTTTCTCTCTAGCTTTATTCTCAGTGTCTTGGTCTCTCCGGGTATTGATCTGAGCTGTTCATATTGACTAAGCCACTTGAACTTTTCTTCTATTTGAGTAGGAACTTTCTAGTCTTCGCCTTTTGTTCCAATCCCATTCTGAAAAGAATAATGTCGGATCCATAATCAAGAGTATTCTCAGGCTCCAACTTGAGATGTAATTAATCATGGGAGGCTGCACCCATGGGAAATGAAACTCTACCATCAAATAAATCTCACTTGAGTTGATGTATTGGGTGGGGGAAACCTATTATTTTGATCAGGTTATGCATATTATTATCCATCAGGGTGCGTTGGCGAGAGTCACTATTCTCATTGGTTAATCATATATGTGATCTAATCTGCCCTTCCATTTTCCCGCTTGCAAAGAGTGCGGAGGCCTGTGATCATCTCATCCTTCAGGATAGTGCGATCATATACCCCTCTGCACTCTATCCCATGCATAGAGGTGTCCTTTCGGAGGTCCATAATAAGCATTATTTTTTTTCTTGTATCATACCAATCCAACATACCTAGTTGTTCATGCTTTTCTATTCCTAAACTCTATATTGCACATAATATTAACTACACATATGGCCACTATGTGCATTAAATGAAGACATGATATATTAAAAATATCATGAAATTATTAATGAAAATAATTCATTAGCACTCCACATTTTATTTACACCATCAATCTAAAACTAGAGAATTTAACCTAGCATGAAGAATAAGTAAATCTATTTTATTTTAATAAATTACACAAAAATTAAGAAAGTATAAAATAAAGGATATCACTGAATGGGTTCAATGATCTTCTCTAAAATCCTTCTTTAACTTACAAAATTGCTTCCACAAATACAAGCTAAACATTTTAATGGAATATATCTAGTACTTATATGAATTCTCTTAGTTTCCACTCTTAAGGAAATCTAGATAGAAATTGGGCTTTGTGGCACTAACTCTTTAACACTACGGCGTTATCAAACAGAGACTGACCACTGCCATATCCATATTTGGGTGCTCTGGTGATGTCAATGATGGAACCATCGCTATATAGTATTTGACACCGCAGCTCTGTACCATAGTTAAAAATTTTGCTCATTTCCTATACTTTCATGCACAAACACAACTAAAATAATATGCTTAACTCATAAATTAATAAATAAAATATAATATTTTTTACATTTTTCAAATCCTCGCTAGCTTAAACTCTAGCTTGTCCTCAAGCAAATAAAAGTTTTAATTATGATTAAGTGATTACTCAAAATAAAAAGTAATAATTTAAAATTATTAAAATATAGGATAATACATCACTATCTAGATTTAGTAAAAAAGTATCAAATATATACTTCTAATTTGAAAAAATATCAATAGTTAAACTTAATCAATCATTCTTATTTTTACCTAATTTAAAATTATAAGTTATAGATTTAATCATTAACTTTTGAATGTTGAAGTAAATAATGCAATTTTAATAATTGGATGTTTTTTTAGTTAAAACTATACTTTTATTAGTTCATCAACCCTTGTATTAGCTCTCTCATATTATCCTTTATAGTTTTTGTAAGATATTATATTTGAAATCTCAAGCTTTTATTAATACCAATTTTTCAATGTACTCATATTTTTCTTTTGATAATTTTCACTTTTTTTCCTTTTTAAGAACTATATGCAATTATTTTTATTTTTATATAGAGTACATAATTATTGATTTTGAATATTAGCTTCTGCTTTATGATTCTCATAAAAACTTAATATTTTTAATGTACGGACTTGATGAGATTATTAATTCCATCTTCAGGTTAGCTATGATTTCAAATTTTTAAACAAATCATATCCATTTTTAATACTAATTATTCCTTTTTAAGTTTTAAAAGTTAAATTCATAAAAGTATAGCTATTAAATTCAAATTAGAGTAATAGCTCAAATGCTTGAATGAGTTATATATTAGTTTTTCAACTTATGAAGTATAAATAGAGTTCATTCAAACTAGGAAGTAGGGTTTTATTTTTATCTTAACTTTTTATAATCTTTAATTATCATTTTTATAAGGGTTAATTAAATCATCATAATATAAAAATAATTTGAGGATAATAATAATTTAAGCATGAAGAAAATTTGTTAATATATAAATAAACACATAAACAAACACTACAAACACATGCTTTCATATGAGTGATAAAAATTGCTTAAAATATATGTTGAACACAAATATAACATAATACTTATAATATACCATAATTACATGATACACAGTGCACAAGACACCCAACTTTCCACAATGACTCTCAAAGCTAAATTTTTTAAGTACAATTACACAAGTCAATATCTCCTATCACTTTATTCTCTTCTACAAAACAATAAAGTAGAACAACAAAAACACATACACATCCTTAAGAATTCTTCACTCCTCTAATGACATGGTTTTAATCTATACCCATGGACTTTGATGGTTTGCAAAGTTTTCTTATTACGCACCCTCATGGCAGCAAAAAAATTCTAATGATAGTGAAAGGGCCAATCCATCCAGATTTGATTTATTTATGGCGATACTTTTCCTTATAATCAAATAGCAACACATCTTGCCTAGGATAGAAATCATACAAGAAAACTCTACTAGCATGCATCTTCTTTATTTTCACCATATACTTCTTATCTTCATGCAAGCCCTCTTTGAATTCATTCAACTTAGTAATAATGACAGAACTTTGCATGTGGACAAGTGAAGAATTCTCATACTTAGTATGATTTTTATTTTGGTTCTTTGAAGAAGATGATGTATGCTTGATTCTACTCATCACTTAGACTTTTGATTTTTAAGAGAAGAAAGTATGATACTCACTTAAGAGTATGTAAGAATTGAGAAGTGAAATTCCTCCTAATTATTTTTATAGATTTTAGCAGGTGGAAAGTTTGAAAATTTTAAAATTTTAATCATTATAGCCCGTTGGGGAGTTGCAGTGTTTAAAGGCATGGTGTCGCTGCACTCCCTTCATCTTTCTCAAAGATTTTTTTTTTAAAGCGAATTAAGAAAAAATTAACTTTAAAGATAAGGTTGCCTCCTTAAAGGAGCTAAATTTATAGTCTTCAGCTATATTGGATAACTAACTAGACCTAGGATTAGGTCACCTCCCAATTAGCGCTAAGTTTATATTCTTCAGGAAGACATGTTTGGATTTTCCATTTAGCTAAGGTAGATGGTTGTTGCTCTTCAATGGAGTCCCATTGGTACCTCTTTCTTTTCTTTAGGATTTTCTTCAGTGTTATTAGGAAGAGAGCCAATGGGTCTACTACTCATAAAAATTATAAGCTAACTTAGTTGATTTTTCAAATTTTTAATTGAAGCAGCTTAGTTTGGTAATTGAGTTCCCAATTGTATGTCCACATCTTTTAGTGGTGTTTTTCTAGTTCCATACTAATTTCTTTGATTAAATCCAAGAGGATAAGTTGGTCTTAGATTGTTATTAGCTTGATTTTGACTATTCCAATTTGTGCCTTCGTTATTTTAATCAGAATTTCATTGATTTTCATCATTATTATTTGGCCAACTAAATTTGGGTGATTCCTCTAACATGGATTATATGTATTGAATAGGGATTGTTTTGTCTTTCAATCAAATTTATATTTTCAATCCTTTAGATATCATTTTATTCCATTGAGCTTTTATCTTCTAAATCTAAAGATGAATCAAAATTTAAGCCTAAGGTGTTCAACTTCTTTTACATTGATGCAACTTGTACAATCAAAATAGATAAATAATCATTTTCATAAGCTCCTATCACTCTCTTAGAATTCACCCTATCAATAAGCAACTGAAATTAGGTGTTGTCATTTCTTCAATTAATTTATAAGCATCTTCAAAAGGTTTTAACGTCAAAGAATATCTGGTTGCAGCATCAATTATGACTCTAAATGATCCTACCAATCCATTATAAAAAGTTTAAATTATCAACCAATCATGTAAGGTATGGTGAGGGCACTTTCTAAGCATCTCCTTGAATCTCTTCCAACTCCCATAAATAGATTCTTCTTCTAATTGAGTAAAAGAAGTAATACCATTTCTAAGTTTGGCAGTTTTAGAAGGTGGGAAATACTTTCCTAAAAAATTATGGGCTAACTCATTCCATGTGGTAATAGAGCATGGGGGTAAATAATTTAACCACAATTTTGCATTATCTCTTAGAGAAAATGGGAACAATGTAAGTCTAATGGCACCATCACTTACACCATTGTACTTAAATATTGCACAAATTTCTTAGAAACTTGCTAAATGTAGGTTAGGCTCTTCAACAGAGAATTCTATACCAACTGAATGATTTTAGGTTTTAATTCAAAATTATTTTCTTGGATGGAGGGTCTATTTATGCTTTGGTGAATTCCGTCTATTAAAGGGTTTGCAAAATCCTTAAGAGGTCTTGAGTGATCTAAGTTTTGAACGGGGTCGACCATTTTAAAAATATTTTTAGTTATTCTAATTTTAGAAAGGGTTCTCTCAATTTTAGAATTAAAATTTAAATGTGACTTAGTTCTATGTCTTGTAAGCATGTAACCAAAGATATGCAATTAGTAAACTAAAATAAAAGAACAAAATAATATAATATGACTAATAATGCAATTGAATTAATAATATAGAAAATTTACAAATAAAACAAATTCTTCTCTGATAATGATACCAAACACTTGATGGGAGCTGTGAAGTAATATAAAGAATTATGAAAATAATTTAGGGCTCTATCAATCTCTAAACAATACTTAGGTTTTCTTTGATATAAAAATTATAAAAATCTCACTTAATATATGCAAGTAAACATACAGAATCAAGTAATATAGTGGCAGAGTATAGTATCTATTCCACAAGAAAGAATATTTACTTGCAAATACTAGTACTGTCTACTTCAACTATGATAATTATCTTACTTAATAAAAATAAGTTTTGATGAAAATTTAGTCATTTAATTTAAAATAAAAAATAATTAAATAAAATACTATTTAAATAAATTATTTTTTATTGATGAAATATTAATATAATATATTTCGTAATGATTCTCTTTTATATTGATGATATTCCATAAACACAAGTCAAATACTCTAATGGAATGTATTTAGTACTTCTCTAAATTCCTTTAGTTGTCACTCATAAGAAAAAAATTAGAAAAACACTATAAAAACTAAAATTAAATAAGTAACTGAACTCTCTTACTAACATTACAAATGGACTATTTATAGAGAAATATAAAAAATAAATAAATTTTAGCGCCACGGTGCTCGAGACACTTTTGCTGCAGTGCCCATAAAATGAATTAATGCCACAATACTAAAGGGTTTCCTCTGTTGTGGTGTATGTTGACATGGAGCTGCAGTTTAATTATTCGACATGTTGCTTTGTTGGTAGATCATAACTTGAACGGTTATAACTATAGTGTCGTGACGCTACTAATGGTTAAGCACTACGGCGTCCCAAGGAACTCCCTTGACTTGGCGGTACTTAAATTTGGCGCCGTGGCACATTGCAGACATATACTGGGCTTTGCGGCGCAGTTAAACAAAGATTGGGCAGCGCCATGTCCATATTTGGGTGCTCTGGCAGTGTAAATGATGGCACCATGACGATATAGTGTTCAACACCACAACACTATATCATACTTAAAAATTTTACCATTTCCTATATTATTCTGCATAAACACAACTAAAACAACATTTTTCACTAAAAATTTAATACATAAATCATAACATTATTTACACTTATCACCAACCAGTCCATATATATATATATATATACATCCTCTAATCCTCCTTAGACTTAACTCTCGTGGCACTACAATTAAGCACTCAGGACTCATTAGAGTGATTAAACTCACTTAAAATCTTAGAACTCTTCTGAAAATGATAGAATCTCCTTTAACAAAAATAAATGAAAATTTATCTATATTAACTGCATAAAAGGACTCAAGCACTGCATTGCTCGATATGGTGGCGTCGTGGCATCACAATATAAACTAGTGGTGCTAAGTAGGCTCTGCTATGTCGTTAAACTTATATGGCATGACAATTGGCTGAATTAACACAACATTTGGTTGATTCAGCCCAACTTTGCGATGTTGATTTTTGGCGCTGCACACTGACCTTGGCTAAGTTAGGGCATTTAATTAAATGATTTTTTTCTCGAGGCTCCAATGATGTAATGTCATGATCTAGCATCAGGGTGTTCTAAATGATATGGCACTAATAGTTGGAGCGTTACACTGCTGGTTCAATACTTGTGAATTTTTCTACTTTTTAAAGATTTTCCTACACAACATCAACTTAAAATAACATTTTCACTAAATTTTAAGATAATAAAACACACATAATTTTAACTTAACAATGGGGCCAAAACATACCATATGGTGTGCCCTTATAACGTATTAGATACAACTTAAATGCATATGCAATTGAAACTAAATTATAAATTCAATGCAATACATAATAATGCATGAAGGTTCCTAAGAAAAGCCACATTGCTAATATAACATACTCACTGAACTTTTCTATTCACATTCCAATATCAACGAGGTATTCATATAAACATTTTAAGACGTCTATATAACTACTACAATCGCTAAAAAAGTGTAAATCAATTTATACTCGAAAAAATTAACCAATGAAAAATCTAATTATTATAGTAAAAAATGTTTTGGATAAATCACAGGATAATATATCAAAAGTTATAGTGAATATATTATAAGACATAGGAAAAATGTATTTTTATTCATAATTTTTTTTAAAACACTAGAATTTAAATCAGAGATGGAGATGTAGAAGTTTGCCTTATGCTCTATAATATCCTATATAGGCCCGACGGATGATTCCCGAGTTTTGGCTACTAAAATCTCTCCCCTCCTTTCTTTCTCGTATTCTTCTCTCCCTTCTCTTCCTTTCTTCATATATAGAGGTTCAAATTCTTCCTTTACTGAATGACTTTGTTTGAATTGTCTTCTTTGATTTGAGAGAAGTTTAGCATGTCTTTTGTTATATTATATGCTTTCTACTTTGGTAAGCTTGCTGAATAATGCATGCTGGTGATATGACTTTTAGAGTTTATATTAGAGCTTATGATAAATTTCTCGAGGTTAAGTCTGGGACTTTATTTGAATTCTAGAATGATTTTTTGGATCATGTATTTTATTTGAATTATTAAAAAAAGAAGCTCATTAGATCTTTATTTTATGCTTTAAAGAAATATTTTGATATATGTACCCCCACCCTAAAAAAAAAATCTAAAACTGATAAGGACCTCATTTGCGGGCGTTTTTCTAATTCTTGGATGCTCAAGTTCTTTCATGTTTTTTTTTTTTTTTTTTTTTTCATTTTTTTTTTTTTTTTTTTTTTTTTTTGACCAAGATGGCTGTAGAGCTACGTCGCCTGTCGCTCTCTACTGAGTATATTGTCGCTTTTACAGTTACCATCGGCGCCGAAGGTATGCGAAGGCTTTATTAATAGTAGCCAAGGACTAGAGTTAGATCAAGAGGGAACTAGAGCGTATATGGCTGCGGCGATGGTAGGGAAAACGTTGCTGGACTCAGCATGGCTGGCAGCGAGATCGACGGAAGTGGAGGCCACCGGTGTCCTGCTCACAACCACCATGCAACCTTCCGGTCCTTCCCCTCCGTGGGTGGAGGCCGCCATCCCCGGCACGTATGGTCTTTTCTTCTATTTCTCGTGTTTCCTTTTTTATTCTCGTGTTTCGTTTTTGATTCTCGTGTTTCCTTTTTGATTCGGATGGATTTCCCTAGTAATAAGATAGATATGTTTTGCTAGGCAAGAGTCGCATAGCTGCTGTGGAATGTTTGTGAATTCAGAAAATCTTGAGGTGGACATTGAATTTGGATAAGAATTGCAAAATGAATTTCAATACGTTGTGCAGCTCTCCTCATCTATTGATTGGAGCTTTTGCTAGGCAAGAGTCGTCTTAGATGTTTTGGTCATATAAAATGGAGGCCTTCCGATGACCCGGTTAGAAGAGTAGATGTATTATATTTGACTTATATTAAGAAAGGTTGAGGTAGGCTTAAAAAGACTTGGCTAGAAAATATTAGAAATGACCTTTCTTTATTATATTTAAATGAAAATTTGACCTTTAACATGACACAATAAAGAAAAAGAATTCATGTAGCCGACCCCATGTAGAGAGATAATGGATTGATGTTGTTGATGTTTTAGAGAAATCCTTAAATGCATTAAATTATATTGTTAATGTGATTGGACAAAATTTTTATTTTACTAATAATATTCTGAAATGAAATTTATCAAAATAGTAAGATTTAATGTCCAAAAATTTTTGTTTGCCAGAATTTAAGCTAAATCATTTATAAATCCTGCCTAGAATCAGCCTAAACTAGGATTCTGTAATTTTTTTGTATTTTTTTCTAACGAAGGTACGCTACTTTTTTCTAGGAAAATTGATACTCTAATCACTATATTATGTTGAAGAAGTAAATCCAATATGTGGATTATTAATCATAAATTCATTGCATATTTTCAATGAAAAACACTCTTTATCAGTATACAATAAATTTATTATAATTTTTTATTGTTATAATTTTTTCTTTATAAAGATGGGGCAACCATCTTATGTTTGTAGCAGAGTACTTAGAGCTGTAAATTTTCACAATCATATCATAATGAATTATGTAGCTACAATAATATGACTAGCCATCAATTGAATTAATTTGTATAAAATTTTGAGTTTTTTTTGTGTTGGATTTTTTTCATGTTTTCTGTTATTATTTACTCTTGTTGATTGAATTGAATTTCATCTATTTCCTAACATTATTTACTTTCTCGTTCTTGCGTCAATTCTTTTTTCACTCTTCCATTGCCTATATATTTCCTTTTCGATGGATGATCATGCACACCAAGTGTCATTAAGATATTATCTGCACCAAATGACATGGAAAACTATATTCCTATTTAACCCTGACCTGTTATGTTCTAGGGTTTTAGGAACCTTGCTGAAGAATAAATTGGTTCCAGATCCTTTTTACGGTTTGAACAATGAATCAATAGTTGATATTGCTGATTCTGGAAGGGAGTACTATACATTTTGGTTTTTTACAACTTTCGAGTCAAAACTGGTATGCATCACTACCTCCATAGTATAGGTTGTGCTCCAAGTGATTCATTTTATTATGTGAAATCTCTCATATTTGGCATGCATACATTTTGTTATCCTAATGAAATGATGGATATCGTTGAAAATGGTTTTGGCAATACCCAATTTCTTCATACTCTCATGGCTAGAGAATAACTAGATATTTCACATTTCGATCCTTCGACTTCTTTTGGGTTTTTGTTGTAATTGCTCAAAAATTATGAGCCCAAATATTCATTACAAGATGAAGTGCCTAGGTGAACTTAAAATTTGTATGCTTGGGGAGTCAAAATATTTAGTACTTTGATAGAAACACATTACCTTTACAGATAATCTGGCGATTATTGGGACTACGATTTTGTTACTTATGCACTATTCTTATTGTCATCCAATGTGGGATTTAAGAAATTACATGCTAATGCTTTGATCAGTTAATTACCATTAATGGAATTCTGAACATACCAAAAATCTTCTTTTTTTTTTCATGTTTTCATTGCTTCGTTGCTTTTTACTGCTCTACTAATTCAAATCCGCGTAACTAAATACTCTAACGAAAGAAATTATTGAATAAAAGGTCTGTACAATGTGAATGAGCTAATACTAAGAGTGTGCAAGTGGTTAATCATTATACAACTGATTGCATTCACTAATATCAATAAATATGAGGTTGTGCTTTGTAGCAATATAAAAAATATTTTTTCTCTAAATACATGAATTCACCCATCTATTTATTCATGATTTAGAAAGGAAGTCAGTATATAGATCTCAACTTTCGTGCGATCAATTACTCGGGGGAGGTATATCTGAATGGGCACCAAAAGATCCTTCCCAAGGGGATGTTTCGAAGACATTCACTTGATATTACTGATATTATTAACCGTGAAGGGAAAAATTTGCTTGCTGTACTTATCCATCCTCCTGATCATCCTGGAACAATTCCTCCAGAAGGAGGTCAAGGTGGTGATCATGAGGTATGCCATCTTTATTAGAATGTTTCTTGCTTCTGTTGAACTTCCATAAAATTCATGATGCTTTAAATTTTCAGGTTCAAAACATAACCACATTGTATGTTTTTTCACCTCTATGTTATATTATTCATCATGATCATGCTTTTGCTCGAATTCATATTTTTGCTTCATTTTTATGCTTAATTTTGTATCTTGATGCATTGATTTTTTTTTTTCTTGTTTAAATTTGGAACATAGTTGTTTTACACCTTTTAGCACTTTGTTTTGGACAATTTATTTAACAAAGTTTTGTTGTTTTGGTATTTTGAGTGACGTGAAAGTTGAAAATATTTTTTTCTACTATATTATATTGTAGTTATTATAATATATATTCCAAAAAGTATTCCTTATAATTAGAATAGGTAAAAAAAATTACTGCCTCACTTTGCTTAGGCAAGTGCCTAACTACCTCGGATATTAGGAAGCCATGTCGTTTTGACTGAGGCCAACACATTTCATAACACTATATACATACATACATTATTTTTATAATACCAATGACTTTTAGCTATTTTACATTTCAACCATTTAAAAAATTGGATGAAAGGAGGAAGATGTGTAAGAACAAAAACTCTTATGCTTTTAAAAGAAAAATAGTCTATCCTTATTCAAATATCCAATTGGTAAGCACCTTGTGAGTTGTTGCCAAGGTCTCGAGTTTGATTCTCACTTATGACATAATGGCTACCACTCTACAGACTTTGGGGTGGGATATATATATATAGGAAAAAGGATCAAAATGGATCCTTAACTCTTTATGAAAGATCAAAATGGTCTCCAACTATATTAAAGTACTATTTTGGTTCCTCTTTAAGGAGTTGAGGGATCAATGATCATTTAATATTGTTGAGAATTATTTTGATTTTTCATAAGGAGCCAATGGATCATTTTGATCATTCTCTTTCTCTCTCTCTCTCTCTCTCTCTCTCTCTCTCTCTCTCTCTCTCTATATATATTAAATATATAATATATATATATATATTATATATATATATATATATATATATATTATATAGAAAAAAGGATCAAAATGGTCTCCAACTATATTAAAGTACTATTTTGGTTCCTCTTTAAGTAGTTGAGGATCAGTGATATTTAATATTGTTGAGATTATTTTGATTTTTCATAAGGAGCTACTGGATCATTTTGATCATTCTCTCTCTCTCCTCTCTCCCTCTCTCTCTCTCTCTCCTCCTCTCTATATATAATAATATATATATATATTATATATATATAATTTTTCATAAAGGAGCTAATGGATCATTTTGATCATTCTCTCTCTCTCTCTCTCTCTCTCTCTCTAATATATATAATATATATATTATATATATATATATATATATATATCAACCATTAAAAGAACGGACGAGGCGTCCGCATTGAGTCGCCGCCTTAACTTGAGGCGGAAGTCATGTGTATCGGTGCTTAGGCCTCGAACCATCCAGCGAAGCTACGATTTTTTCGCAGGAGGCGTACGCATCAGAGCGTAACACCTCGAGGCAATACGATGCACCGCCTCGAAATTTTTTATTCGGTATATATGTAAATACACGCAGTCGATTCATGTTCGCGTATAGATTAGGGCTTTCCTGTGAGAATTGAAAAGCGAACTGGAGGCGAAGCTGTGAGGGAAAGAGACGAAGCCGTGAGAGAAGGAGATGAAGCGTGAGTGCAGGAGACCAAGTCGGAAGGAGACGACGCAGGAAACGAAGCCGAAAGCAATAACGGTTTCGAAAGCAGGAAACGAAGCCGAAGTTGTGAGTGCAGGTAACGTTCAGGCCTTGGTTAGGTCGGAAGAGCAGGTGAGACTTTGGCATGCAGTAACGAAAGCTTGAATAACTCTTGATTCGGCTATCTTTCATTCGTCCGCTCAGTACAGGCTCGGTATTGATAGGTATCGCTACTCGCTAGGTACCCCTCGGTACCGAGCAAATATATGTCGATACTGAGCCGTAGATGCTCGGTACCGAGCGGTACATGCTCGGTACCGTACCGTACATGCTCGGTACCGAGCGGTACATGTACCAGTAGGTACATGCTTGGTACCGAGCGGTACATGCTCGGTACCAGTAGGTACATCCTCATTACTGAGCCCGTATCGCTCGGTACCGAGCAAGTATATGCTCGGTAATGAGCGTACATGCTTGGTACCACTAGGTACATGCCTCGGTACCGAGCCAGTATCGCTCGGTACTGACCGGTACATGCTCGGTACCACTAGGTACATGCTCGATATTGCTCGGCGCTGCCCCAGAAACCCTGCAGGAGCGCTGCCACTTGACCCTCGACCTGACCGGGCAGGTCAAACCCCGCCAGGGGCAGCAACCCCCTTGGAGCCCAGCAGATTGGTATATTGTTGTATTCATGTATATATTATAGATGAAGAAGAGTTTGAGGATGACTTTGATATTAATTATGAAGATTCTTCTGAAGACAATCAAAGTGATGATGAGCTTGCTTTGGGTCTTGATCCTAAGGGGATGTTTTATTTTTAAGTGAGTTTATTTTAAATCTTGTATTCCAGTATCTTATCTTGAAACAAATCTTCAAATTCATAGTTGACATAATATTTTGTTATTTTTGTCATTACTTATAATTTTAATTTAATTTATTTTAATCATTTTGAGGCTTACACCTCGATTCGCCTCGAGGCTTACGCCTCGCCTCGCTTAGAGAAAACGCCTCGATTCCCGATTTCGCCTTTTAAAACCTTGATATATATATATATATATATATATATATCAAAGTAAAACAATCCTTTGTGTTATAATTTTGCTGTTTCTACAATGTTCAAACACAAATGACCATTCATTTTTAGCGGCTATCAAAAAAAGAAAAGGTCGGATGACTGTAGAGTAACACGTGAGAAAGTTTAATTTTACTGTTTCATGCTCTAAATATCATTGAAGATGCGTCTTTTAGGTTGTCTTTTGAAATATTTCTTTCTATGAAAATAGCAATCAAACCATATATGTAAACTTTTGATGCATCCGATTGCCCCAGGATTAAGCTTGGTTTCAGTCAATGGTTCATACTCAGCTTGTATTTCGATTTGCAACAAACTTGAACAAGTTTTCTTGTACCATATTGAGTTTCAGCTCTTTTTTTATCCAGCTCTATGTGATACATGAATTGAGTAGGACAAGGTCGTAGTTTGGTCAAGCTCATGTCAATTACACCTCTAGACATCATAGCCACTACCACACGGCCGTAAAGCATGGTCAATGTGAACATCTTCTCGGAACTCAATTCATGGGTTAAAAATTGCTAATTTAGCTGGCTGTGCCTCGTGAGACAGAATTTGTGAAATTCTCTTTGGTGATCAGTGGAAAATATCATTCGAATGTCCAGATTTTGGACATTGGTGACAGGTTGAAATTCCATATACAAATCGATGTTCCTTTCCTTTTTCTTTGTTTATTATAGTTTTCCTATTTTTGCAATGCTATTCGTTGCTTAAAAGAAGTTCTATAGCTTTAATTTGTGAAGTGAAACCTTATATGTTGATAATCTTATGTGTTAATTGTATCAGATTGGCAAAGATGTTGCTGCTCAATATGTCGAAGGTTGGGACTGGATGACCCCGATAAGGTTTTATTTAGAAATCTGCACTATCTTCCAACCACTAAAGCTATACAGTTACTAGTAATCTGCAATTCATTTTGTTAAACCGTGCCTCTGAGAGAAATGCTTTAACACTTCTTTCAATTACATATTGTCTTGCTTTCTTGCATCAGGATTTTTCTTTGTTCTTTCCTCTTTGACTGAGGCCACCTCAACCGTTCTTTTTCTCGAAAAATATCTTCTTAAATTGATTTACTTTCTCACCATACTGCAGGGATAGGAATACTGGGATCTGGGATGAAGTGTCAATTTCAGTTACTGGGGTTAGTTAATTTGATTTTAAGTTTTATCATAACTTGATATCATAAATGGATTTTAAGCTTCCATTTCCACGGCTACTGTGCATTTTAAGCACCATAATTGTTTTACTAATTATTCTGATCACTACTTTAAAGTCTTTCCTATTACATACGTGCGATGTTGATTGGAGATTCTTATATCATGCTTCTTCATATGGAGTGTAGCCTGTCAAGTTAGATGATCCGCACCTGGTATCATCATTTTTTGATGACTATGAGAGATCATATCTACATACCACGGTTGACTTGGAAAACAAAAGTTCATTGCCGGCAGAGTGTTCATTAACTATTCAAGTGACAGCAGAACTAGATGAAGAAATGCGTCTGCTAGAGCATGTCCAGTCATATGAGTTGTTAATCCCTCCTGGAACGCTTATAACGTACACAATTCCTCCGGTGAGCATCTTACAACTGAAAGCAGCTGTTTTCTTGAGAGTAAATTACCAAAATAATCCCTAACCTTTTTAAGTGCATTCATTCTAGTTGGACTTTTCTATATATTCAATTTAGTTTCTCAACTCATCAAATCTGAACCAATTTGATTCTTCTGTCAATTTCACCTTTTCTTTGGATGGAAATTAGCAAAGGGAAACTTTTTAGGAGTCCATTTTGAACTTTTAAGGTCTATCTTCTACTTGACACCTGCTCAAACTAATAAGACTGACCATACAAAATAAAAAATGCACTTATAAAAAACTTCATACCACTAATTTCCATCCAAAGTAATGTCAAAATTGAGATTAGGCCTACAATTTGTTTATATTTAGGGGCTGTTTGGTTGCCTGCAAAGTAAACGCAGTGTAAAGTAAATGCAGTGTAAAGTAAATGTAGTGCATTCCAAATACTTTGAGGTTGTTTGGTTGTCTGCAAAGTAAACGCAGGAGAACTGTTTCCCTTGTTTGGTTAGGTATATCCAGAGTAAAGTAAAAGCAATGCATTTGTAATATTTTTTTTGTCATTATAATTAGTGTATTTATAAAAACAGTTATAAATGTGACAAATACGATAAATACAGTTAACAAGTGGAGATTCTAGTATTCCTTCAAGTTTTCATGG
This sequence comes from Dendrobium catenatum, assembly GCF_001605985.2. Classification (NCBI taxonomy): domain Eukaryota; kingdom Viridiplantae; phylum Streptophyta; class Magnoliopsida; order Asparagales; family Orchidaceae; genus Dendrobium; species Dendrobium catenatum. The sequence goes on along the minus strand of NW_021439377.1, from coordinate 50,611 downwards.
AAGCCCTCCTGCATGTGGATACAACTGGCTCTAAAATTAAGCAGAAACTCAAAAAAATGACCAAACACCATGCAATTAAGTACTCAAGCATGAAGAACATAGATTTTGCAGTCTAGAAACAAGTGAATGTCAACAGTAAAGGCTTGATCTTTCCAATCATTATTCAACAATGTTCCACTTTTGCTACAACAAGAGAGGCAGATGACAAATACGATAAATTTTCCTTCATGGCTTGGATGAAAGCATTTGGCAGATAAATATTTTTTCTAGTGTTTGTTCTCCTATATGTTGAGTTGTTCTAAGTTTTTCTTTTCATTTTCTCTTAGTTCAAGGTAAGTTAGCAGCACATCAGTTTTTATGATGAGTTCAACCTTTGTGTATATTTCTTGGCATGGATTGAGGAAAATAAATACCTTAATATATTTATATCTGTTCCGCAGAAGAACAATTACAGTTTTGATAACTAAAATAGTTGATCTTATGGATGCAACATAAATTCCATAAATACATGTGATTTTGGTTCAGTAATGCAAAATGAGCTAACCATACTCTAATTTCTTTAAACATTGGATCTTGATGAATAATTGAAGTAATACTTCCTTTCAACATTGGAGCTAGCTCTTGTTTTATATAAATGTATCAGAGAAAACAGCAGAAAATACAAAACTTAAGGTGTTATAACTGCTACTCCAAGCATAAACCCCGCAGGTTGGAGAATACCACATTTTTTGAAATACTGATGTTCTGCTTATATCTAATAATGCAGAATATTATAAACCCCATGTGGGCTCCGAAAATTTGGCCTCGGCCTCCACTCGCTTTTCTTATTCGGCGAGGGAGTTTTAACTGACTAAGTTCCGAGGTAAATTTTGGAAGGCAGATGGGTTTGTAGATAAGACACTACCCAGAGATTTCGCCCTCATTTTGTGAGGACTTTATGATCTGAGTTCTGGTTTCCTATAGGCGCAAGCCCCTATAGTTAATTACCCCTCCCGATCACGAGAGAGAACTTTCGATTAAGGCTAGTCGTAAATCAGATACGTAGTAGAAGATACGTGATCTAGGCATCATAGTAGCGGCAATATGTATGGATATTGGTAGAAATTGGATTGTGGAAATTGGGTATGCGATTCAGGGAAATTTTGGGGAAAAGTTGATATTTAAAATAGAAATTGCACCATCTAGCACTTAAAGCGGATGGTGGGGAAGGAGTGAGCCCGATCAAGATCCCATGGTTCCGTCGTTCCGGTGCCATCTGGTCCCTGGTCTACTTAGTCAGAGGAGGTTGTCGACCCAACCTGACAGAAGGATCCTTGTCTGCAGCCATGGGATTGCTTCGTCCAAGCGGACTTGTAGACCGGTGGGTTGAATGTGTTGTCTTAAGGGTACAAATTGAAGTATCTACGTAACAGGTGGGCTTTCGTCTCCTATCGACATTCCTATTGACATATCTCAAGGATTACCCATTAAGGAGCGTATTGGCTCTGGCCCATAACCGCTATCTGTCGGTGCACTTTGGCTGGCAATAACCATCGTTCAGGAGGGCCCCGGGTCATTAACCGATTACCTGCAGTGCCATTTTGGTGCGCGAACGACTGCCGGTTAGAGAACACTACCAACGTCCTACAGCTAAGAGATTGTTTGATGAAGGATTCATAGTGATATTACCGGACTAGGCATTGGCTTCTTTGTGAGCTGAAGAATACTTTAATTTGTCCGCCCCGCAGAAACTTGTGCGAGTAGGGGGATGGCATTTGCTTACACGTTTGATGGATTTATTTCAATTTTAAAATATTGAGATTTGGGATTTTTTGTGGTTTTGGAGTTTGTGGAGTTTGTGGGTTTTTGGTTTGTGGAGTTGGAATTTTGGACCATATTGCTGATTAGCCATCATACTTTTGAGAACCCCCATCTGCATCGGTATGGATACCTCTATCAGTGATATCTCAATCACAACGATCACATAACCGCGATATTCTGGGGTCATTCTCTTTATGGAATTGAACCTTCCGTCAACTCTATCGGGCTGTCGGACAGTAGGATCGGAGTGTTTCGTAGGCTTTATGCCATTTGATATCGTGAATTCTCATTTATATTAGGCCTTGGAAAGCCTTTGGAATATGCATAGAGTATTCAAGACGAAATATATCGAGTGTAGCAATCGTATTATTGTTGAAGAGTTCAACCTTGTCGACTCTCCATTGACCAGTATAGGAGGATCGGGCGTTCGAACTAGAATCCATTCATTGCTCAAACTCCGCTCGCAGCATCCTAGACGGACAAGCGTGAATGGTCGACCAAATAACACGCCCTCGCCCGGGGCCCCAACGGGTGCAGGGTTGTATTTTACCTTTTAGTGCTAGGGCTCCAGTCCTAACGCGCGTGCCGATCACCGCGTACCGTGCACTATGGTATAACAAAATTACAGTCATGTAATGCAGCGGTATTTGACGAAAATCAATTGTATACGCCTTCTCGTCTTGCTTGTACGAAGCGTGTTCGCAAGACTTCCGCGCGGTGGCGCGGGACTGTAGCAGCCTTCTGAATGGAGTTGTTCGCTGCTTCGCTTACAGCGTACGACTGGTGCACTATTTTGTTGATTTTCTGTAGCGGCGGGTCCAACACAGTGAGCTGCCTCACGCCTATAGTGCATCCTTACGCCCTGGAACTAAATCTCCTGCCCTCGTAGGTAACGTACTGGTTATATACTTGTCGTTAGTTCAATTAAGGTATTTGCTTGTAGCGTGACGTATTATTCGATGATACCTACATAATGCACTAGTTTCTTTTTTAGACACATACATCTCACTTTAAGAGAAAGCATTGTAGATTATTTGTAAGAAAATTGAGTACGATTCGTGATGTGTTGGTTCCACTCATCGATTGCTACTGACAGAAATCAGATCTCCCTTCAACAGCGATTTTCCTCCCTTGCTTCACGGATTAGTGTATATCTTTTCGTTATCTTGATGTGTACTACGATGAAGGACTTAGGAAGTACCTTGCTTTGCTACAGAAAGTCTAGGATCAGCATTTTGGTCGTCCTAGCCCACTATAGTATCTCACTCCTATATTAGACGTCATTCGGCTCTTGTGTTTGGAGAATATGTGAAATATCATAAGTTCTCGATTGCCCTTGAAACAGAGTTAATATTAAGCTTGCATCTTGATCTGGTACAAAAAGCTTTTCAACAAGTATTTGGGAACTCCTATTTTTTTTATTAGCACCTTGATTTGGAATTGCTACTTACATTTGTCACACATCTTCTATAACATCGTCAAATGTGTTCGTAGAGAACTGCCTGTCTATTATAACATGAGAGACTTAGTATCACTTGCAATTTGGATGGATTATGAAAAAATTCATAAGAATTCTATGTTCTTTTTTTTGTATTCCTTTGGAATTGATCGTTGTAATTAAGTTATACCCATTACAACTCCTCCAGCACTATTTTTGTTAGCAAATCAAACCTCCCCATTGTGCCTATTTTATTTAGTGTCTCAGTTGCAAATTGAGATGATACTTCCTGTCCCATTTGCCCATTGATTTAAACATGTCATGTTGAAGTTTGCGACATTCCACTTGATCACTAACTTGCACTTGATTGCATGTGCTATTTTGAATGAAAGCTACATTTACCTTAATTAATATGCCAACTCCTTACCATTTCATTGGCAGATTTTTGATGCCATCATTCAAAAACAGAGTCCTACTTTGATTTTAATCAAATTGAGAGTACTACAAAGATACAAGTTCAAGTTTGAAGTTAAAAAAAGATTCAATAAAATTCATTGTCTAATGTCAATTTGATTAGGGTCTGAGAGGGCAGTTTCTTTGTTCAGTTTGCTGTCAAATTTTATAATAGTTCATTGATATTTCAGTTTAAGTCCCCTGCTTATCTTTGTGAATCAGGATAACCGTTCAAATTCAAGTGGCAGCTTCTCTTGAGTTCAGTAGAGTTTATATCCATGTTCATAAGTCCTCTGCCTTGCTTTGATACCAAGGCTCTATGTTTTCTTGCTCCAAATGTGTCGCAAGTTCAAAGTCCTTCGCATGAGTTCAAGTCCGATGTCCAAAATGAGTACAATCAAGTTTCTTGTTCATTCATAGAATTGAATTATGGGTTCAAGTTCAATATAGATAGTATTGAAACAAGTCCACAAGTCCCCAAAATGGTGTCCAATCCTGGTAATGTCTGTGTATTTCAGAAACAAAACATTTCAGGCAGCCTCCTCCCGGTCCTGGTGTCTTCCCCCCGTAGGGGAAAAAATCAAGAGGTCCGCCACCCGCTCTACCACCGCCACGCCTCAATAAGCACGTGCACGCCGTTGGTGATTTCGTGAGGGACACCGCGGCGGGTTGTATTTATTGTTTTCTCCCACCACGCGCAAACATGAACAGGGCCGTACATTGGGGTTTTATAAAACGTGTTTGCATACATAAAAGCCAGTCTTTTGATTCTTCCCCCCGCCCGGGTACTTATAAGTGAGCCATGCTTCGTCGTACGTGCGCGCATCGGGATTCCATCCTACCCACCGGCCCGATATAAGAAGGATGCTGTGTCCGTAAGGACCTGTTCTCCAGTATCTGCCTACGGAACATTGACAGCAACTGTTTTGAGGTTCTAGCGAAAAGTTCATACCTCGCGCCGGGCGTGTTCGTGTCAGAACGTGAGATCGGGGGTCACCTCAGGCCTACTAAGTCGTAGGCAAGCGCACCGTGGTTCCCGCCTTCACCACGCCACTAAAGGCTTGCTTAGATAGGTTTGCCGGTCTCGCCCAGTAACACGGGACCACTCGAGGAACGGGGAGAGCCTGCGCTCCAATTGGCGCGGGGAATTATTATTCTTTTATATATTAATAACAATTAATTCATTAATAATTATAATCATCAGTAATTAATAATAGGCGTGTAATTAAAAAAAATAATTATTATAAATTAAAACTAGTTAATTATAATTAATCTAACAACCAATTAAGTATTAATGAAATATATTTCAAATATAATTTAAACTGAAATAATCATAACTTTGTATTTAATTATGGGTTATTTTTATTAATAATATTAATTATAACCGAATATAATAATGAGTTATTATTAATTAAGATATAAATAAATAATTACTTATAATTAATTTAAATTAATCATAATTGATGAATATTTATAATAATTATTTATAATTAATAATCATTAATTATAAATAATTATAAATAATTTTCTTTTCAATTAAGATTAAAGGATAATTAAATATAATTAATTGAAATTAGTCTCAATTAATAATCAATTTTAATTATTTATAATTAATAATAATTAATTATAAATACTCATAATTAATTAGATAAGAATCATGTATGATTTGAGTAGGATTAACAGAGAGCTCTGTTTTAGGAATTTGGTCGAAGAAGCACGCATAAGGGAGAAAGTTAACCTTCACAGCCAGCCGCTCCTGTTGTTGCTTCCGATTCAAAATGTCGTAACTTCCAGTCCGACCAAAAGGGAAAGTCGTCGAAGGAGGAGTCCGCGGGAGATTGACAAGAGAGGAAGAGGGATTTCGGTTGGAGAGGAGGAGGTGGTCGCGGCTATATGGGGATCGAATGGATCGGGGAAGGTGGTGAAGGCGTCGGCACAGGAAGGTTCGGCCGGAGCTTGGAGGTAGGTTAAGTGCTCTCTCTCTCTCTCTTTCTCTCTCTCTCTCTTTCTCTCTCTCTCTTTCTCTCGGCTTAGGGTCGGCAGAGGAGGTGGCGACGGGATGAGTGGAAACGGGATCGGGAGTGAGGGAGTAGAGCGAGGCAGGGATTCGGTGTGTGAAAGAGCAGCGAGAGGTATCGGGAGCAATCGAAAGCTTCGCTCGGTTGGGTATTTAACGACGCGAATGGGAGTGGGATCGAGGACTCGTCGCGCGATTTTTGCAGAAATCTCGTAACGGTGCCGGATGTACTGTAAATCAACGGGATTCTGGCAAGATTTCGGCAGAAATCAAGGATCCAATGGTTACGAGGTATGCACGTTGAATTTTGGCTTCCTCTTTCTTTTGTTCTTTTGGATATACGATGCAGGTCAACACCCCACAAATTGATGATTACATATTAATTACAGGATTAAAATTATATTAGAATGTCCTGAACCAAATTAGATAAAAGATTAGTTTTATAATCCAATGATTACATCCATCGAGAATAAAATAGGAGGAATATTCTCTATGTCTGAAACAGAGAACTCTTCTTCCTCTTCTTTTACATTACCTTCAGCTAAGAGAACAATAGAAGAAAAGCATGAGCTCTATCCTAGCGTCTCTTTTCCTATCGAGATCTCGCCTTCTTTTTCCAAATCCTGAGAAAAGAGCTTCCCAGGAGATGAAATCCTCAAAGGAGGTGCAGAAGGTATTATATTGCTAACCCAGTCTTCATTGAAACTCTCATCCTAATGCCAAAAAAGTAAATAAATAAATAAATAAAATTGATTTAAAAATCCTGCTGGCTACACAACCAATAAGTCAAGATTCCAACAAATTTTTCAAAAAAAAAAAAAAACTAACCAGAAGAGCTTAATCATTATTTATGAAATCTGAAGCCTCTTCCATCAATGGTGACATCGGCTTCTCCATCTCAAAGGCATGGCTCAATGGCATCCAATGGAGGCAGTAAATCCTCGTCGAAGCCCCAAGTCTACTACTATCTCCTTCGATCAATTCAACAGGCATGTTAGGTTGGATCTTCTTACCTGAAACCCAAGTCCCGTGAACTGCAGCATAAAAAGCAAGCATCAGGTACAGAATAAATGATGCTCGTTCTTTGCGGAAAAAGATCGAATAAGAAGAGGTCATCTTGCGAAGAAACAAACCTGAAGAGTGATCTGTTACGAAAAGTTTCTGCGATGAAGAATTTGGTCGAACCTCGAGATGGATTCGGCTAATGCTCGGGTGATCGACGATGATGTGGCATTCTGGAGAAGACGTTGGAGCGGAGCCGAAGAAGAAGTTGGAGGGATGAGGGCGTTGCTGACAAAGAGGTTGGAGCGGAGAAGGCCGGACTTGAGGGCGACGGAGTGGAGCTGCTCGCCCGAGCGAACTCTCTCCGGAGCTGCTTGTCGGAGCGAAGTCGAACAAGAACGAAGGAGTCGAAGAAGACTATCGTGCAATGAAGCCGAACAGCACGACGAGATCGAAGCTTTTCTTCCGATGAATTTATAACCGGCTCAATACGAGCAGGTTTCTAATTCACGCAAAATAATCCTCATAATACACGACTAATGCATCAGATGATATCCTTTTGTTCCTCTTAAAATTATCCAAACAACTAAATTTAATAAATAAAAGTATTTGTTTTACTTTACACTCCTAATGCAGGCAACCAAACAGCCCCTTAGTGAGTTGAGGGATTAAATTGAACACCTAAAAATATATGGGAATAAATTGGACACCCCTAAAAAATATTAGGATTTCTTTGATCTGTTGACTGTAACTATCACACACGACTGGCTCCACATCGGACGAAATCACTCCCGACCAAAATCACCGACTTACCTACGATCGGACACGATGCTTCACCCACCGACATACTCACGCACAAAAATCGCAAGGAAGAGAAAGGATTCGCGACTGACCTCTTGTACCGACGTCGATCCCGCGAGCTCTCTGCCCTAGCCGACTCCTGTCTTCCTTCCGAACTTGCCGCGCTGCTGAACTTGCCACTTCCCGCCGCACACGCCGGACCCTCCACCTCGGCCAGACAAGCCCCGCCTCCGACCGAACTCCATTCTCGCTTCAAAGCTCCAGCGACCCAACATCAGCGTTCGACCTCTCTAGCCGACCAACACCGGCGACACTGCCGCCACCGCCACCAGCGTCCGACGTCAATAACCGCACGCCAATAGCCGAAAACGTGCGTGCCTACGGCCGAATGGGCCTTCTTCCGATTTTTGCTTCTTTTCCGATCCTATTCCTCTTCCCTCTCTATTAATATATTATATCTAATATAATATATTATATTAATTATATATATATTATTATATATCTGTAATCATATTATCATATATAATAAATAAGAGGAAATGAGATGTGGAGAATATGAAATGATTTTTAACAGGTATCGAAGACCCGGCTGTCGTAACTTAGGCGACCGGGATGGATTTTAAAATTTGAAGACCCGGCCGTCGATCTTAGATCGGCGGAGATGTTCAAATTGAAGACCTCACCGCAGATCGATTTAGATCACTGGTGGGATGGTTAAATCTCCGAAGCCCCTACGCCGTCGACCTTAGGTCCGGGTGAAGATTTTGGCAGATGCGTCCCGATTCTCCCTCGGTGGGGAGGAGACCCGGGAGGCTGCCGAAAATTTTCAGTGAAACAATAAATGACACTTGGACAGAAAATTGGAAATTAATTTAAACGAAATTCAAACACTTATAAAATCAATTTTAAATTAAATCTGAACAAATAATATTGACTTATAAATCAATGAACTCAAATCTGACTCTACTTAAAGTTGATGTGATCAATGGAGAACAAACCTTCAAATGGCATGCAGCGATGAATGATAAGTCAAAATGACTCAAATTATTCAATCAAAATAATAACATCAAAATTTGAATAAAATTGGAGGATCGTGATTGTTAATAATTACCCTTTTAATATGTGATTAAATACGCCTCATGCATGTGACACAAAATGCTCCAAAAATTTATTGCAATAGACCTTAAACATTTAAAGGATTATTGTATACAAGGGGTAGTATGTCTGGCCACGAAAATGTTTAAATAAATTTTGGAAGAATTGCAAATTAATGATATTATTAATGAGATATGACTTTGAAGGAGAAGTTAAGTTTAAGAGGGCTATTCATTGTTGATTGTGTTAGGACTTCTAATATCCATACAATTGAGTGCTCCTATGAGTCTCTTAAGAGAGATATGTTATGAGCAATGCATAATTGTGTTTAACAATAAAGGAAATAAATTACAATTTAATAATTTGAAGAACATGATGATTATCATGAAATCTTGCACTTGTCAAATTAATAGGGAGAGGACTTCTAAATCATATTGATGATGATGGTTGCATCCTGGATAAAAATGAGCATTTTAAAAAGAATGAAATAAGCGAAGATGTCGAAAGTGATTAAACTATTAGTAATCATGTTGATACAACAATGGCCATCAAGAAGAGCGTTTCAGTCTCTAATGAATACTACAATTTACCTATGAGTAGGAATAGAAAATTCGTAGTGCCCACAACAACTAGTCTACAAGCAAAGACATGATCTCCTACAAGAAAGAATATGGGAATTCATAACAAGCAAGATAATTCTCCTATATACACGAGCACGATCTAGTAGTGGCGATGGAGCAAATACCCTCTACGAGCTGTGCTAAGACAGTTATAGGAGTCAAAACAAACTAAATGCAATAACTGAAATCTAGAAAGTCTTAACGCCACCGGATCCGCAACGTGTGTATAAGCGGACAGAAGGCGTTCGTAGCCCCTTAAATGAAATTTCAGACATTTCCTAAATAAAATCACTCTCACATAATGGATCATATTTAAATATTTTAAAATGCCACTTATATGATCCCCTAAACTAAATATACATCCATGCATGTGCTCCGGTTAACATGTTAAAAGTATATATAAATACTAATGAACGAGAATGCTGCGCAGGGTCAAATACTACAACCTTGCATGTGCTCCGACAAATGCAATAAATTTCTAAATGCCAATGTCTGAGAATGTTGCGCAGGGTCAAATGATATTACCCGCATGTGCTCCGATCGTAATATCTAAGTCCCAAATCCAACGATCCGAGAATGTTGCGCGGGTTAAATATTCAAGTTTCATCCTCCTCCTTGAAAGGACTGGAGTTGACACGACTTGAATTATAAAATATCTCCCAAAATCCTACGAAATCACAAGTGACTTTGAAGTCACCCCGATGATGGCCGTGTTGAAATGAAATCTTAACCGGAGGGGTCAAATTTTAAATCTCAAATCTCAAATGTCAAATTTTAAATCTCAAATGTCAAATTTTAAATCTCAAATCTCAAATCTCAAATCTCAAATCCAACGATCTGAGAATGCTACGCGGGTTAAATATTCAAGTTTCATCCTCCTCCTTAAAAGGACTAGAGTCGACATGACTTGAAGTATAAAATGCCTACCAAATTCTTGCAAAAATAAAAGTGACCTCAATGTCACCCCGATGATGGCCGTGTTGACTGAAAATCTCAACCGGAGGGGTCAAATCTCAAATCAAACAAAAGCTCAAAATTTTGATATAAAATATATCATCTAAAAACTCAAAACTAAAAATCATCCACCTTCCGCAACCATTTGTCGGGGGTAATAAATTTGAAATTAACCTCAGCTCACAAAGAGTGAATGCTGTCGGGAGTATCACTACGATTCATCCTCAAACAGTCTCTTGCCAACAGGGACGTGGCACGCGCCCTCTGATCGGGTGGTTTTGCCGCAAAATGGCACCATTATATTACGATCACGGCCAAAGCCCGTATGTTCCCTAAAGGCGTCAAACACTTGAGCGATGGATCATAGGGTATATTCAATAGGCATAAAGCCCTCTGTCAGCTAAGGTGGATTCATATATATCCCCTTAGACAAACATCAACCCAGGTCTACAAGGTATTCTTGGACGAAGCAACCCATGGCTGCCGATAAGGTGCCTTATGTCAGGTTGGGTCGACTACCTCCTCTGACTAAGTAGACCAGGGATCATGACAGCCCGGGACGACGGAACCATGGGATCTTGATCGGGCTCGTCTTCATTCCCCCCACCATCAGTTTTAAGTTTATGGTGATAAACTCTAAATTCCAAACTTTAAAATTCAAATCTAAAACTTAAACCCTAAAATTATTGCTATTATACAATAGGTTCATAACCTATGTGACATCCTTAACGACTAGTCTTAATCGAAAGTTCTCTCTCGTTATCGGGAGGGGTAATTAACTATAGGGGCTTGCGCCTATAAGAAACCAGAACTCAGATCAAAAAGTCCTCACCAAATGAGGGCGAAATCTCTGGGTAGTGTCTTATCTAAAACCCAATCTGCCTTCTGAAAATTCCCTGAGGATCACATCCCAAAATGGAAATTTTCAGAGCCCACATGATCATTTACCCATTTTCTAAAATACCCTGTTCTATAAAGTATTGTTTTCTTTTCTTCATTCTTGACTGGTGCAATTTTTATTGGTTAGTTGAGAGATAAGATAGATGTTATCCTTAAACTTTAACTTTGATATTCGAAATGGCTGCTCTAACTTAATGTTCAAATAATCCAGTATTTGACCTGTGCTAGAATCTATAATGATGTTAGCGTGTTCTTTCAAAACATTCATAGTCTGGAAGTTGTGAATTCTATAGTTTCTCCCAGGATGTTGTGAAATGGTTTCTCCTATGCTGATACTCTCTCCTTTTCTTCTATCCTTTAATATGAAGTTCTTCAAACTTTTGAAGGAGATAAATGAAAAAAAAGAATTAAAAAAAAAAAGAAAAAAAAATTACCCTATTGGTTAAATTAGAATATTATTTTGAGGATTTTGGAGACTTATCGGATTGCAGTTCATCTGCTATTATTTTGAATTAGTATAGCTGACAGTTACACAGAAAATATAATTCATTTTGAGATGCTTTTGGCTATGCTTTACGATCTTCAGTTGAAACCATAATGTAATTTTCCTAAGCAGTCCCTTGTTATATAATAATTCTCCTAAGCAGATGGCTATTGTGCACGAGATTCACATGCTTGAGAATGTTGGTGCATTTTTTGAAGAGACTGAAATTCAAGTTGGCTCCTGAATTGTTCAAATTCTTATTTTAGGAAAAAATTTTAAGAATGGAATTCAGTTGCCTTATTTCGACAATTTTAAAGAGAGGGGTGAAGGGGTGGAATAAGAACGTATGGACTGCCAATTAGTAGCCAAATGCCTTAAATAATTGGCACAAACATACAATTTCATTAAGAAAGGATTTTCCTCAAGGAAAACTTAGCACATCAAATTCATGTTGAAAAATGCTAACTGCTATTTTCATTGTTCAACTTCTCCTTCATTTGTACCATATATCCTTTCCTCATATCATTCCCAAATTCCTTGATCAATGTTTTCTATCATTTAAGAACCTCCTAAAGGACATTTTAATGTGGGGAATAATTTGGAAGTTGAATAAATGGCTTGAGAATTTTCTGATTCCTGCCTTGTATTTTTTATTCTTGCTTTTAGCATAATACTAAGTTAATTGTTGCAGAGATGAGGATGCTTAGGTGGATGAGTGGATTTACCCTTAGAGATAGGATATGAAATGAGCATATACGTGAAAGGTTGGAGTAGCTCCAGTGCAAGATAAGATTAGAGAGAGTCGCCTTAGATGGTTTGGTCACAATAAACGGAGGCCTTCTGATGACCCGGTTAGGAAAGTTGAGATATTAGATTTGACTTATGTTAAGAAGGTAGAGGTAGACCTAAAAAGACTTGGTTAGAAAATATTAAAAATAATCTTTCTTTATTAGATTTAAATGAGGATTTGACCTTTAACATGGCACACTGGCGAAAAAGAATTCATGTAGGCTGTAGCTGACCCCACGTAGTGGGACAAAGGCTTGATGTTGTTGTTGTTGTTGTGTTGAAGTACTTTCATAAAAAGCAGAATGAAAACCCTAAAATTGTCATGGCTATTGATTAATAACTTATGCATGGCTGAGTTTTCAGCTTTGGATGATGATAATATAGTCTTTGAGACTCATATTTATACCAAACTAATAGGTGTTCTTAATAACTACTTGCCAGCTCCTCTTTGACAAGCCAAATTTGTGGTGGCCCAATGGTATGGGCAAGCAGTACCTATATAATGTGGAATTAAGTGTTGATGTGAAAGGATTTGGGGAATCTGATTCATGGTCTCATCAGTTTGGCTTTCGAAAGATTGAGAGTATAATTGATGAAGCAACTGGTGGACGGTATGTAATTACATGTCATTTTCTTTATACTAATATGTATCCATTGCTTAGTGTAAAATTTACTAATTGTTTCAATTTCTAAGCTTCATATATTTAGCTTCGCAGATTATTCAAGGTAAATGGCCAACAAATTTTCATTCGTGGTGGCAATTGGATCTTATCAGATGGGCTGTTGCGGCTTTCAGCTAAACGTTACATGACAGACATAAAATTCCATGCAGATATGAATTTCAACATGATCCGTTGTTGGGGAGGTGGATTAGCTGAGAGACCAGAGTTCTATCACTATTGTGATGTGTATGGCATTTTGGTAAGATTGTATATTTGGTAAATGAGGTTATCTTTCCTGTGAAATTCTATACTGGCACTATTTTCTTTTACACATGCTGTAGTATGCATGAAGTGCTAAAATTATAGATGAGAAATCAACATTTACAGGTCTGGCAAGAGTTTTGGATAACAGGTGACTGTGATGGAAGAGGCATGCCTATCTCAAACCCCAATGGGCCATTAGACCATGACCTTTTCCTGCTTTGTGCGCGGGACACTGTCAAGCTTCTTAGGAATCATGCAAGTCTTGCTCTCTGGGTTGGTGGCAATGAGCAAACTCCACCAAAAGACATCAATACTGCTCTCATTAATGACTTGATGCTCCATCCTCTATTCAAGTGCAGTGATGAAACTTATAATTTAGCAGAAGAATCGGATGATCCTAGTCAATATCTTGATGGAACTCGAGCTTATGTTCAGGGATCTATGTGGGATGGTTTTGCAAATGGTAAAGGTGATTTTACTGATGGTCCCTATGAAATTCAATATCCAGAAGATTTCTTCAAGGATGATTTCTATCAATATGGTTTCAATCCTGAGGTTGGCTCAGTGGGGATACCAGTTGCTACTACAATCAGAGCCACAATGCCACCAGAAGGATGGCAGATCCCATCTTTTCAAAAACTTTCAACTGGGTACATAGAAGAAATTCCAAATCCAATATGGGACTATCATAAATACATTCCATATTCAAATCCAGAGAAGGTGCATGACCAGATCGAAGCATATGGTCATCCAAAGGACCTTGATGATTTCTGTGAAAAGGTGAGCTGAAATATCTATCTGTTCTTATCGTAAATATGTTGTCTGGTAATCAACCTTTCTATTTATTTAACATGAAGAAATCACAAAGCTTCCCCCCTCCCCATCTTTCTCTCTGCTTTTCATACTTTAGCAAATTTCGATTCAACGGTAAGGTATCTATTTGCATTCTTTTCTTCTGATTACTACCCTGTTTCAGGCACAACTTGTTAATTATGTTCAATATAGAGCCCTCTTAGAGGGCTGGACTTCTAGAATGTGGACAAAATACACTGGTGTTCTTATTTGGAAGACACAGAATCCATGGACAGGTCTAAGAGGTCAGTTTTATGATCATCTTCATGATCAAACAGCAGGTTTCTATGGTTGCCGCAGTGCTGCTGAACCTATTCATGTCCAACTCAATCTTTCTACATACTATATCGAGGTTAGAAAGTTTTTGTGAGGAAAATTATTGGGTTTAGATACCTTGATCAAGTTATTGGTTATGATGGATTTGCTTGGACATAAGCGCAATAGAAATTTAAATTAATTATTTATGTATTGTGCGTATCTCAAAGCAAAATTCGACGGTTTGCATTCTCTTCAACTTTCTAAATTTCATTTTAATTTTTACTTTTTTCTTTAGTAAAAGTGAACATATAATGATTATACATCTTATCAGGTAGTAAACACTACATCAAATGAACTCTCAGATGTAGCTATAGAAATTTCAGTATGGGATCTTGACGGTGCATGCCCATATTACAAAGTAACTGAGAAATTCTCAGTAGCAGCTAAGAAAGTATCGCCAATTGTCGAAATGAATTATCCAAAATCAACAAACGCAAAACCTGTTTATTTTCTTCTGCTCAAACTTTTTAGAGTCTCTGATTCAAACATTATTATATCAAGGAATTTCTACTGGTTGCATTTGCCAGATTCTGATTACAATGCTTTGGAACTTCATCATGGAAAGAAAGTTCCTCTTAAGATTACTTCTCATGTATCGACCACCGAATCGACCTACAACATCCAGGTCGAAGTTCATAACGCGTCTAAGAACTCAAACTCAGCTATTTTGGGCAGCTTGCTCAATAATCACAAGAATGCTGGTGAAAAGTATGATGGTGGTCTCCAGTGTTCAAGGCCAGAGATCTCAAGAATCATTGAAATTGAAGAAACTGATCCTGGAGTAGCTTTCTTCCTCCATTTCTCTGTTCATTCTGCAAATGTGGAAGAAGCAGCGGTTGACAGTCGCATTCTTCCTGTTCATTATTCTGACAACTACTTCTCACTTGTGCCAGGTGAAGAACTGAGTATTAACATCTCATTTGAGGTTTCTGAAGGTATAACACCGAAGGTTTTGCTTGCGGGTTGGAACTACCATGAAGAGATACAGGTCTATTAATATGTGAGTGAATTTTTGTAATTTCCCATTACTATGAGGTGCGAATAGTACACTGTATTTTGTTCCAGAAACTATTTATTTTAAATAAAACTATGATGAAGAGAATTTGTTTGTCTATCATCTTTACCTATAACCTGTATTCTTTTCTGCGTAAGCTTCATTTGTAGAAACTATTTAGGGAGATTTACATACATACCACTCTATAATATTCTATTTATATATTTTATTAGCTATTGCAAAAGTATTGGCTCCACTCCTGCACTTGTATTGGCTCCACTCCTCCTGCACTTTACCAACGAACTGTACGGTACAACTATAAGCCGTTCATTACCTGCTATGACATCACAACCGTAGATTGTATTACTTGATCTCTTTATATAATATATCTCGGTATCCGGAGGAGGTACGCTTGCCTCACTATTCCTCTTCTCTCTGCTTTCTGCATTTCCTTTGTATGCAGGTACCGAAGGAGGAAGTTCTCGGCTTCAACATGGTATCAGAGCAAGGTTCTTCAATCTGGCCATAAACAGTGTAAGAACTGCTACTCTGCTTCTTCTTCCAATGGCGGAAAATGAATCTTCTTCCACTTCTTCAACCCTGCCGCAAATGGCAGCGACGAATGTGTCTATTCTGACAGAGCTCAAGTTCTTAATGTCGAATGTTAAAACTGTACTCAACACTCAATTGGTAGCCGATAATTACCCCATCTGGCGTCGGCAGATTTACAAGCTTTTTGCTGCAAATGGATTTAGCGGATACTTCGATGGTTCCACACCGAAACCATCAAGACAAATCTCAGGGCCAAATAATACTCTAATTTCAAATCCGGCGTACATTACCTGGATGATGGTTGATCAGAACTTATCGTCAGCCCTTTTCTCTACAATTTCAGCTTCTGTTTTACCATATGTTCTTGAACTCGACACCTGCAAAGACATCTGGTCTACCCTAGACAAGCGCTTTCAGTCCACAAACAGGTCTCGCATTCTACAAATTAAAAATGAACTACATCAGATTAAGATGAAGGATCATAATATGCAACAGTACTTGACCGAGCTCAAACAGAAGATTGACACCATTCGAGCAGCAGGATGCTCTATCGATCCAGAGGATATAATCCTCTATACGCTTAATGGTTTACCATCCGCCTACAATGCATTTAAAACGGCGATTCGTACCAGGGTTGAACCTGTTGATCTAGATGAACTCTATTCCTTACTATGCACTGAAGAAGTTAATGTTCTTGCTGAACAATTAACTGATATTACAAGTTCAACTGCAACAGTGGATTCGTCATTTGCCTTAACTGCGGTCCGTGGTCGTGTCCGAGGTCGCGGCCGAGGACGGACTTCGTGGTGGAGGACGATGATCTCTCCCACATATCGAATGCCAAATCTGTCTTAAACCAGGCCATTCCGCGTCAAATTGTTGGCATCGAGGGAATTTCTCTTACCAACCACAGCAGCCTCAAGCTCTTGTGGCTCAGGACGAACAGTACACTTCGGACTGGTTTTTAGACACTGGAGCCTCTAATCATCTTACTTCCGATATGACGCAATTGCAGACTCCTCAACCATATACTGGACTCTCTCAAGTGCAAGTTGGCAGTGGCCATCAACTGCCTATTGCACATTCTGGACATGGTATCTTACCCACGCCGTCCAGTAAGCTTGCACTCCCTCTCATCTTGCATGTTCCTCACATTACCCACAATCTTCTATCCGTAAATCGTCTAACTCATGATAATCCTTGTTACATTATCTTTCATTCTAATGGCTTTCTTATTAAGGATTCCACGACTCACCGGACGCTGCTTTAGGGATCATCTCAACAAGGTCTCTACCCAATTAAACTCAAATCAACTTCTTCTCCAGGAACGACTGGTTCCTCTGCAGCCTTAGCATCAACTACCAATAGTTCTCTCGCCTGGCATCAACGACTTGGGCATCCTTCCTTCTCCACGCACAAACTCCTCGCCAAGGACCTCTCCTCCAACTCCTGTACCACTCTATGTGATGCCTGTGCTCGAGCCAAGAGTCATAGACTGTCTTTTTCTTTATCTGTAACTAGATCTAAGCAATGTCTAGAAATCATACATATTGATGTATGGGGGCCATCCCCTGTTTTGTCCATGCAACACTTTAAATACTATATAGTTTTTGTTGATGATTTTACTCGATATACTTGGGTCTATCCTCTTAAATGCAAATCTGATGCTTTTCCTACATTTCTTCAGTTTAAATGTCTTATTGAACGACAATTTCAATTACCTATTAAAATGCTGCATTCTGATCGTGGTGGTGAGTTCTTAAGCTTAAAATTTCAACAATACTTGCGCTCCGTTGGAATTTTTCATCGTCTTACCTGCCCGTATACACCACAACAAAACGGCGTAGTTGAGCGCAAACACCGTCATCTTTTGGAAACTACCCGTGCGCTCATGTTTCAAGCCAATATCCCGGCTAAATACTGGGTTGATCTTCTTCTCACGGCAACCTATCTAATCAATAGGATACCTTCTCCCTTACTTCATAACACTTCTCCATATCAGATGCTTTATAATTCACCTCCTACATATCATCATTTACGCATTTTTGGTTGCCTCTGCTATCATTGGCTTCCAACTATTCAACGTCATAAATTACAACTACGTTCACTTCCATGTGTTTTCTTTGGTTACGATCTTCGTTCCAAAGGCTATCGCTGTCTTCACATCCCTACAGGTAAAATTCTTCTATCCCGGCATGTCACCTTCTATGAGCAGCACTTCCCATTCCTAGAAAATCGTTCAACTTACTCTGCCACGGCTTCTACTCATTCATCTTCAACACTTTATCCTCTTACCCTTGCCCCTGCTCTATCTAATCCCAGCTCTACTGCATTCCAACCTCTCATGCCTACTTCCACTTCAGAGGACTCCTATACCCAAGATACCTCTACTGTTCCAACCACAACAGATTCTCCTCCACCCGTTCTTCCAGCTACTGCTCCGGCTCCAACCAAACACCATATGGTAACCCGCCAACAAACAGGACATTTGAAACCGAAGCAGGTCTTAAATTTACATACTAATCCTCTTCCTGTTACCCCTACCTCTTTCACTGAAGCCAGTAAGCATTTTCACTGGCGGCAAGCTATGTCCACGGAGTTTCAGGCTCTACTGCAACAGGGAACCGGGGTTCTAGTTGAACCATCACCTAAACACAATGTTCTCGGATGCAAATGGCTGTTTAAAACCAAACTAAATGCCGATGGCTCCATCTCTAGATACAAGGCTCGGTTGGTGGCACAAGGTTTCAAACAACAGTTTGGGATTGACTACACAGATACCTTTAGCCCAATGACGAAATTTCCTACAATCAGACTCCTGCTTATCACTGCCACCAACCGCGGTTGGCCTATGTTTAACATCGATGTTTCCAATGCTTTCCTTCATGAAACCTTAGATGAGCAGGTTTTCATGAAACAGCGTCAAGGTTTTCAGGACCCTCAACATCCTAATCATGTTTGTCAACTACGAAAGGCAATATATGGACTCAAACAATCTCCGAGGCGCTGGTTTGCTACTTTTTCAGCTCAGCTGCTCAAACTTGGCTTCACCCCGAGCAAAAATGATCCTTCCTTATTGCTATTTCATCAAAATGCTACTTATATTTATCTTCTAGTTTATGTTGATGATGTGCTCATCACGGGAAACAGCTCAGAAACTATTACCAACCTGTCGGAACAACTACAGACTAGTTTTCGGCTACGCAATCTTGGGCCTGTCCAGCAGTTCCTTGGTATACAGATATCCCAGCATGACCAAGCTTTACATCTGAGCCAATCTCGGTATATAGCTGACGTCCTTAACAAAGCTGGTATGCTTCACTGTAAGCCCGCTCTTAGCCCCTTACCAACCAAGCTGCAAACAACTACTGATGCTTCTGTTCCATGTCCTCATCCTGATGTGTATAAGCAACTGATGGGCTCCCTTTAGTACATTACCATTACTCGTCCCGACGTAGCCTTTGCAGTAAATTATCTTTGTCAGCACATGCACAAGCCGTTCGAAGTACACTTCCAATACCTTAAACGGGTTTTGAGATATCTCAGTAGTACTATCAATTATGTACTTCCTCTTATAGCTTCTGAGCCTCTTCTTCATGCCTTTGCCGACTCAGATTGGGCAGCCAATCCCTCTGACCGAAGGTCAATATCTGGTTTCTGCATTTTTCTTGGCTCTAATTTACTTTCATGGTGTGTTAAAAAGCAACCTATTGTTGCTCGTTCTTCCACCGAAGCGGAATACCGCTCACTAGCGACTGCGGCAGCAGATGTCCTCTGGCTCCGCCGATTGCTTACTGATTTCAATATTCCCTTGTCGTCTCCAACTCCTATACATTGTGACAATGTCTCAGCCTTAGCATTGGCAAATAACCCTGTATTTCATGCTCGTACGAAGCATATTGAAGTTGATTATCACTTCATCCAAGACTGTATTCAGACTCAACATGCCACCGTCCATCATATTGCTACAACCGATCAGCCAGCTGATATTTTTACAAAACGTCTGTCATATACGAGGTTTCAATTTCTTCGTTCCAAGCTGACCATTCACTCACCCTCATCAGCTTGAAGGGGGGTATTAGCTATTGCAAAAGTATTGGCTCCACTCCTCCTGCACTTGTATTGGCTCCACTCCTCCTGCACTTTACCAACGAACTGTACGGCACAACTATAAGCCGTTCATTACCTGCTATGACATCACAACCGTAGATTGTATTACTTGATCTTTTTATATAATATATCTCGGTATCCAGAGGAGGTACGCTTGACTCACTATTCCTCTTCTCTCTGCTTTTTGCATTTCCTTTGTATGCAGGTACCGAAGGAGGAAGTTTTCAGCTTCAACATATTTAACATCTAAAACTTTAATATTACATACATACCACTCATAGTTCATTTTCATTTTAAATATGAGTGGTAGAAAGAAAATGTAAGAGTGGTAGGAAGGAAATATGAGTAATATATTTGATATTAACTCATATTTGATATTAAAATAATATAGGTTGAATGTATGTAATATTAAAGTTTTAGGTGTTAGATATATAAATAGAATAGTATAAAGTGGTATGTATGTAAATTTCACAACTATTTAAGTGGTTAAAGTCGGAGTATGTGGATTTTTTTTTTTTGGCTCAATGTACTTCAATATTTTGCAGGTAGAGCTTTGTATGTAGTCTACACCTAATGATTTTATGGCTTTGTTTGGGACAATTTTTTTACTGTTTTTAAAACAACTTTTTAGCACAAAGATTTCAAGTTCAAAAAATATCTATACTAAAAAGTTGCTTTAAAAAGTAGTAAGAAAGTTGTCTAAAATAAAGACTATGTATGTTTGGGAAAGTTTTGTCACAATCATGCTTTTTAGATAATTTGTTTTTGTTTTAGTACATTTTTATTTTTATTTTTCTAAAAAATATTTGAGGACAAGCAACCTATTATCAGATTATGATAGCTGTAAAAATGTTGGTGTTCTGCCATTCAAAAATGAAAAAATTGATAATAATCATAAAAACTTTCAAAAAAAAATTTCTTTCATCAATTCTACATATCTTTTCATGTCTCAAATGTATACTTAATATTTGAGGCACCATATAATATAATAGCGTTGTTAATTGACCAACCCAGACTTTGGTCTTAATGTCAACAACAACAACAAGATTAAGCTTTTATCCCATTATGTGGGGTCGGTTACATGAATATTTCTTTTTTTTCATTGTGTTGTGTTAAATTCTCATTTTATATGTGACCAAATCATCTAAGGTGACTCTCTATAATCTTATCTTCCACTAGGGCTACTCCAACATTCTTATGTATGTATATGCTCATGTTATATCTTGTCTTTAGGAGTAAACCCACTCATCCACTTGAGTATCCTCATCATAGTTGCAACACTTAACTTAATATTATGATTCTCTTTTAATGGCAAACATTCTGCACTATAAAGCATTGCAAGTCTCATCACCATCTTATAGAATTTTATCTTAAATTTGAGGGGGACTTTTATATCACACAACAAGCCCAATGAATTTCTTCACTTTGATCATTCAACTTGAATTCTACTAATAATAACCCAATCTATTTCACCATCACTCTGAACAATAGACCCAAGAAATCTAAAATATGTACTCTCATTAATAACTTGATTGCCCAAAAACACAATCCCCCAACTAGATATATTATTACTAAAATTACACTCCATATATTTAGTTTTAGATATACTCAAATGAAAGTCTTGAGACTCTAAGGTTGACCTCCATAATTCAAGTTTACCTTCAATACCCTCTCTACTCTTATCGACAAGAAGAATATCATCAGCAAAAAATATACACCAAGTACAACCTCTTGCATATGTCTAGTGAGAACATCCATGACTAAGAAAAATGATATGGGCTTAAGGCTGATCCTTGAAGTAATCCAACTTAAATAGGAAAATAGTTGGTCAAACCACCTTGTGTTTAAACATAAGTAACGACTCATGCATACATATCTTTAATGACTTGAATATAAGCATTATTAATCCCTTTCTTTTCTAGAACTTTCCACAACACTTCTCATGGAACTTTATCATATGATTTTTCTAAGTCAATAAATATCAAATGGAGATCCTCCTTATTGTCTCTATACTTCTCCATCAAACCTCTTAATAAATGTATAGCTTCCATTGTTGACCTTCCCGACGTGAATCCAAATTTATTGTGAGAAACATTTGAATCACACCGTAACTTATGCTCCATAACTCTCTCCCATAGTTTTAAAGTATGGCACATTAACCTAATTCCTCTATAATTCACACAATCTTGTGTATTACCTTTATTCTTAAAAATGAGAATCAACACACTCATTCTACACTCATCTGTCATCTTTCTATGCTTCAAAATAATATTAAAAAGTTTAGTAACCCAAAAAATTCCTTCATCTCCTAAGCATTTCCACACGTCTATTGGAATATCACCAAGTCCAACAACTTTTTCACACTTCATTTTCTTTAAAGCTCTTTAAATTCGATTTTACTAATATGACGATAAAAAAAATCTTTATTGATATTTAAGGTGTTAAGGTCACTAAAATCAATCACATTCTCATAATCTCCATTGAAAAGTTTAGTAAACTATCTCATTCACCTTTGTTGAATATTCTCTTTTAATAAATGTACTTTTTGATCTTCATTCGTAGTACACTTTACTTAAACTAAATCCTTACTACTCATATCTCTTTGTTTGGCTAACCTATGCATATATCTTTTGCCCTCCTTAGTATTTACTCTATTATATAAATCATTAAAAGCTAAAATCTTTGCATTGCATATTTCTTTCTTAAACTCCTTACGAGCTTCTTTATATTTTTCCTAATTATCAGAATTTTTACATCTAAACCAATTTTTATAACAAATCTTTTTTTTTATCTTTTTTTTTTTTTTTTGCGCTTTTTGATTTAACCACAAACTATTTTTACTATTAGGAGCTTTTCTCTTTGATACTTTAATCACATCTTTTATAATATTTTTAATATTACTAGCTACTTTTTCTCACATAACGTTAACTTCCTCATGCATAGATAAAATCAAAAGATCTAGAATCTTACTCTTAAAATTATTTTTAATATTTTTTAAATGCCCCCCATCTAATCCTAATATGACATTTCGCTTTATTTTTTCTTTTCTGCCTCTTCATCTTAAAGTTCCAAACTAATAAGTGATGTTGGGTACATAAACTTTCACTCAAAATAATTTTATAATCTTTGCAATATAAATAATCTATTTTTTTATAAAAAAATAATCAATCTGAGTTTTACTATATCCATTCTTAAAAGTGATGAGATGCTCACATCTTTTTTCTTAAATAATGTATTAACAATTATAAAATCACAAGCTAAAGAAAAATCTAACATAGTCTTACCACCTTCATTAGTCCCTCGAAACTCATAGCCACCATGACTGTTTTTAAAATCATCTACCTTTCTATCAACATGTCAATTTAAATCTCCTTCAATAAAAACTCTTTCTTCAAGGGGTATCTTTTTTTTTAATTCTTCTAAGTCATTTTAAAATTTTAATTTTGAACATATATCCAAATCTCCTTGTAATATTAATAATCTTAGCATCAACAATATTCTTTAAAGCTATAATTCTATTTTCAATTCTATTAATTTTTACTACATTATCATTCAAACTCTTATCTATAATCACACATACACCATTTCAGTATGATTCCTACCATAATATCATAATTTAAATTCTAAATTATCAATCTCTTTAGTCTTCTCTCCAATCCATTTAATTTCTTAAATGCATGGAATATTTATTACTTCATATCATGGTAGAAAGTTTCAATGCTTACACTAGTAAAAGTGAATCTAAATCGTAGTTAAAGCACAGTAAAAGACCAATAAAAGCACAGCTAAAGTGTAGTTTATATATTATATAAGTTTCTAGAAAAATTCCTTATTATTTTTAATAATTTTGAAAACACTTCTAATTTTGAAAAGCGAGACAAAAGTGTAGTGAAACATAGTTGTCATTTTTTAGAAAATTTTCCTTAAAAGCTCTTTCATCGTGTTTTTACTATGCTTTTGCTGCGTTTTAATTATTCTTTCACTATGCCTTAGTTGCGCTTTTGTTGTGCTTTATCTGTATGTATTCAATATGATTTAATTTTATATGAATTTTTTTTTAAATTATCTGTGTTTTCAAAATTATTAAAAATACTGAGGAAAATTATATAGAGTGACATAACTGTGTTTACTGCATTTTTTCTGTGCTTTTACTGTGATTTATCTGTAAGAGTTAATATGATTTAATTTTATATAAAGAATTTTTTATTTTACAAGTGTTTTCAAAATTATTTAAAAAATTAAGAAATTTTTTATAGAAAATGACATTTAACTGCATTTGTTGCGTTTTAAATGTATTTTCACTTTGCTTTATGTGCTCTTCTATTGTAAGTGTTCAAAATGATTTAATTTTATATAAATTTTTTTTGAAATGATAAGCATTTTTAAAATTATTTAAATACTAAGAAAAAATTTATAGAAAATGACTTAACTGTACTTTTGTTATGCTTTAACTACGCTTTCATTGTGCTTTTGATGTGTTTTATCTACGCTTTCACTGTGCTTTTGCTATAAGTCTTCAAATTGATTTAATTTTTAATAAACATTTTTTGGAATTACAAGTGTTTTCAAAATTATTTAAAATACTAAGGAAAATTTTATAGGAAATGACTTAAATGCTTTTTATTTATGCTTTAGTTGTGATTTAGTTGTGATTTTGCTATGTTTTCGCAATGCTTTTGCTGCACTTGCACTAAAAACGTAGCCAAAGCTCAATGAAAGCGCTCTAATTTATATAATCTTAATATAACTAAAGTGTAATGCACTGCACTTTTGTTATGCTTTTTTGTGCACTTTCATTCCGCATTTGCAAGTAGATACAACAAAATTAAAGAATTAATCAAGTAATACAAAATAAAATGTATAACTGATTCAATTTAATTAAAGAATATAAAATGTACAGAAATATTCAAAGAATTATAAGTCGATACAAAATTTATAATTTATTTCTTCCTTGAAAGGAAGAGAGAATATGCGAATTCAATCCTAAATTTTGGCATTTCACCATGCTAGTTTTATATCCTGTTCAATCTACTTTCCATTGAAGAATAAATTTTTTCATATATTTACAGATGAACATTCTGCAATCAACATTGTTCGTCTTGCTTAGAAGTTCACAAATACTTTGTATATTCTATTTTGTTATATTTATTCCAAAGGATCCTTTCGTGTCCTCATATATATTTTTTATCTAAACAAAATAAAGAATAAGTATTACTTCACTAGCTATATCGAGAAAACAATTAACATGCTATAATGCTTTAACTTATAATTACTGAAAGAATTTACTTGTGTTCCAGATTAGGTAAGAAATTATAAAATTTTCAAACTTTCTCCTTCAGCCTACCAACAAAAGAGTCTGGTGCTTATTATGCTTGATGGGTTGAATTAGAAAACTGCTTTCCTTCATTGAACCCTGATTGATATGTTGGATGTATAACGAGGCAGACTGATTTTATTCTTTGTAAATCTACTAGAAGTCAACAAGGATAATGTTATTGTTTGATAAAATAATATTATATAGAGATTGTGTATTACATTAAGACTAACCCTATGCATTGGAGAGATGTATAAGAAGGTTTGAAATAGGGAAGTTAAAAAAAAAGGATGAAATAGGGTTGTTATGAGCTTATTTTTTTAGATAACAACAAAATAAATGCATATACATGGTTGTTATCTAAGTATTTATTAGTAACTAAGTCATCAAGATTAGCTCTCGATATCATAATGTTACCAAAAGAAAAAATAATGTGACCCTTGCAAACATAAAAATACTTAGTGAATATAAAGAAAACCACATGTAAAGCATAGTGAAAGATAGCTAAATTGCACCCATAGCACAATTCAATGATAGAACTATAGATTAATTGAGCTTTTGTTGTTCTTTTACTATGTTTTTATTGTGCTTTTATTGTGCTTTAACTGTGCTTTTTTATACTTTTAAAGCTAAAAATGTTAGTAACATAAGTTGAAGTAAATGATTTAAATTAAATGAAACTTACTTTTTAGAATACTTTTTAAAGCAATCATCCATAATGTTTTTCTTATCTATACTTAGGAAATCCTTTCATGGATATTCCATTATGTTATTTACAGGTAGTGCAACAATTTTAAATGAATCAACATAAATTATATCTGAATTTTTTTTGGGCTTTCTTATCATCTCTTTTTATTTTCTTTGTTGTACAAGTGGGGGGCTTACTGTGTAGGAGGAGGAGGGGGGGATTTGTGTACATATAAGAGTGCTTGAGGGACAGCTGTAGTGGGTGTTGTGGGGGATTCTGAATAAATGGGGGTAGGGGGTATTGTGGGGGAATTCTGTACAATTAGACAACAACAACAACAACAATCCTTTATCCCACTACGTGGGGTCGGCTACATGAATCCTTTTTCTCCATTATGTCCTATTAAAAGTTAAATTCTTGTTTAAATCTAATAAAGAAAGGTCATTCCTAATATTTTCTAACCACGTCTTTTTAGGACTACCCCTACCTTTCTTAACATAAGTCAAATCTAATACCTCTACTCTCCTAACTGGGTCATTGGAAAGCTGCCGTTTTATGTGACCAAACCATCTAAGGTGACTCTCTCTAATCTTATATTCTACTGGAGCTACT
>NW_021439377.1:0-23792 GCF_001605985.2 Dendrobium catenatum | reverse complement strand
TAATTGTGATAATTTTTCTTATTTGTATTTCACTTATCAATAATATTGAATGCACTTCAGAAAATTTTAAATTTTTTATTATTGGATTTTGAAAGATCAAGATTACTCTGAAAAATATACAATGTATACAAAAATAAAAACGAATGCGCAAGGTTCGTGAATTTGAAATAGAGAACAAATAAGCCACAAAGTAAAATTGATAAAATGTCTACAACTATTTGAAAAAGATGACAAAGCACCACATGTTGTGTAGTTATTTTTTTCACATTCTTTTAATCTCTTAATTCAAATTGAATTCTTTGTACATTTATATTTTTTATTTAAAATTTGAAATATCTACAATTTTATATTCATCCTTTATATAATTGATTTTCTTTATCTTAGTGTCTAAATTTGATTCATAATTTTATATATACTTTTTATTATCAATGTTATATCTCTTCTTAAATTCTATGAATCATTTTTATTTCCTAATGATTTAATTTTATTTGAATTTATTTCAATCACTTTCAAGATCATTTATCAAAGGATTTCATATGGACTGCTTATAATTTGTTTCTTTTTCTTCTCTCTTTTTTATTTTTCAAAAAAGGGAAAAATATTTTCTATATCTTTCCTGACTGATTGTATTGTTTTTGTCATCATAGTATTTTTTGTTTATGTTATCGTGTTGTTTTCGATTTTGTATCGTATCTGATTGTAAAATGAAAAAAAAGTATAAAATTTTTGTGTAATGCCTCCTTTATTTTTCATATGTTCATCAATTCAGGGAGAGTTTATGAGATTCTTAGAATTTGAAATTATACAAATAATTATTTTCCCATCATCAACTTAAGGGGGAGATTGTTAAGAGGTTGGTTATTGCATGTTTTTACATTCTTGTAACTTGTAAAAATTTTGATTGATTCCAAAATATTATTGTTTTAAAGTTTTGTTTTGTCTCCCTAACATTTTTTAGAAGAATTATTTTGCTTCTTGAGTGATTAATATTTTCAGGATAATTAAAACTCCTACTAATTGAAGAATTCAATCAAAAATTCACCATGAGATAATTTATAAAATTGAATCCTAGCTTATTACTTTTCATTATGTAATTGAGTTTGAGAGGATGATTTAATAAGTAACTTTTAGCACACACACACTTGGGGAGATCTTTTTAAAAAAATTCATACTGATCATACGGACGAAACCAGGTTCATATGGGAGATCAATCAGTTATCCCTCGGAAGAGCAATGGAACGAACAGGAGCTGAGAAAATTTTTTTCTAAGCTTGATTATCCAGAGTGAATTTTTTCTATTTCATCTCAGGACGAAAATGCTCTCTGGAAAATTTTTATTTCAGATTGCCTGACATGCAGGATGAAATGTTTCTCTGAAAATTTTCGTCCAAAGAACTTCCTTCGTCCCAGGACAAAAATGCTTCTCTGGAAAATTTTCGTTCAGACGAAATCTATATCGCCCAGGACGAATTGTTCTCTATAAAAAATTTTGTCCAGACAAATTGCAATTCATCCTAGGATGAATTTGCTCTTTCTAAAGAAAAGTTTAATCCATACGAACTCCTATTCGTCCAGGACGAAAATGCTCTATCCTTTCAAATTTTATAACATCCTGCAGTTTTGTCGAAACTTACCCATGGTATAGCTGTTCTAACGGACGGCAACTTAGTTCGTACGTGACTGATAACTTCGAGTACGAAGTCAGTTCGTACCAATATACATTAGGTTTATATGCCAACTGATTTAGTAATTTTCGTTACAGGATGATTTCCACGATCGTACGAGACGATCCACTATGTACAGACTTGAATATTTAGTTAGTTTTTGGACGATTTTTTGTGTGTCTTTCCTAATAGTAAAATCCACATTTTTAGAAAATTGCCTCTTAGTCTTTTGCCTACGAACTTCATTGACAATTAAAGGAGAGTCAATGAGAGGTGTGAGAAGAGTGTTTGAAGGAGGATTCTTACTTATTGGAAGAGTGAAAGGATTTCACCTTGGTATCAAAAGTAAGAGTCTCCACTTGTTGATTTATGATTACTTCACTCTTTTCTTCCTCGTCCTTATAAATTTCTTATGAGAAGATCTGTCTAAGGAGATCTAGTTCTCTTGCCAACATTTGAAGAGTGGAACAAACAAAGGGTTTGTCACCTACACTTTGGAGAGTGTGAATGAAAGGATTGAAGGGTTTCTTGCCCCACACTTAGAGAGGTGTGAAAGACGAATGGTTCGTCTACCTACACTTGCCGAGAGTGTGAAAAAGACGAAAGGGTTCTCTGCCCACACTGAAAAAGTGCGAAAGGATTGAAGAGTTTTCTCTGCCTACACGTGCGAGCTGTGAATGATTTTTAAGGACGAAGGCGTCTCTACCCACAACTTGGAGAGTTGTGAAAGATGGACGGTTTTTCTCTACCAACACTTAAAGAGTGTAAAAGGGAATAATGAGTTCTCTGCCGGCACCGGTAGTTGGTTGGAAGAGAGTTTTAAAAGCTTCTCCATCTTGCTGTGGATGCAAAAGAGGAGTCACTAGTGGTATTAGTCAATACTCGGAGGGTGCCTCTGGGGGTGGATGTAGGTTCGTGTTTGGACCAAAAACTACTATAAATTATGATCTTTATTTCCGCTGCTTTTGTTTTTATTGTTTTTTTAACTGTATGGTTGAAAAACGTTTTCTACAAAATTCATTAAAGTAAATTTTCGGATTATAAAATTTTAAAGAGTGTAAAATTTTTTAATTACAATTCACTCCTCTTGGTTAACCGTTTGGGACATAGCTTAGTTTAACAAATCTTAATTCATATCTTGAAATAGGTTTCAACATATATATTATATATATATATTATATATATATATATATATATATATAATATATATATATAATATATATATATAATATAATAATTTTAAATAAATTTTTAAATTACTAATTATTTTCTTATAATTAATCCAATTAATTATTAAATATTATAATTAACTAATATTTAATAATATTCACAACCCAATATCTAATAAGTATCTATATTTTTTAATTATATTCAATTAAGCTAATTAAATAATGTCAGTTAAAAGAAATTAAGAAATTAATCTAATTCTCATAGGCGACTGCTCCCTCTTCCGGTTTTCTTTATTGTTGTCTCGTGCAGGCTTCGCTTGATTTGCTTGGGGGTAGAGCTTTTGAACTAGTCCGCCTTTGCCATTGCCTGTCTTCGGTTTGCTTTTCCCTTGTCAGCATCTTATTTCGTTGTTGTTCTTGGCTTCGCAGTGAAGTAGGTTCTGAAAAGAGTCAAAACTTCTCCGCCTCCTCGTCCGACGTTTTCCTGTCGAATTCAAGAAGTCGCATTGGGAGCTCGGCGGCGAAGGGTAACGATATTTCCCCCCATTTGGCGTGCTTCTTCGGTCGAATTTTAAATCCAAATAGAAAAAGATTAGGATCTTTACAAGGATTTACGGCATAAATCCATAAATCCTGGGATTTATCGATTTGCCGGATTTGCAACGCCCCAATTTGCGTTTGGCTGGACTTTACCGTAAATTCCTACTTAAAACAACGAGTAAATTCGATAACCAAAACACCCCTTTATAAAAAAAGTTTTTAATTTCAATTTTTTTTTTAGTTTAAATATCATTTTAGAAAGCATTAAGAAAGATGTCCCAACAAAACCAAATAGGAGATAAGTGGAAGTTTAGTTGATTTCTGTTTATTTATTTTCTATTTTTGGCAAGCACGACCGACCTATTCGTGGACTCAGTTTAACTTTCACCAAGCATTTTTCATTGTGCTTTCTTCTCGTTTTGTCAAATTGTTTGTTCTTCTGATCCTTCACCATTCCACGAGATTGTTATTATAGACGTTGCAAAAATTCATCTCCTTCACAAAAAGGTACAACTTGATGTGGTCTTTGCTGCTCGGTTTGATGTGCTTTCATGTTATTAGTTATTATACAATTTCTTTAGTTTTCAAAATTAGGTTGCATGACTTTTAAAATATCTTAGCAATGTTTATTTTTTAATGGAGTTTCATTGCTTTTTCTTTTACTATTGCCTTACAACATTTTCACTGCACTTTCATTATGCTTTAATTATACTTTACTGTGCTTTTCTTTAAAAAGAAAGCTATCTTAAAATAAATAAAAGGAAAGTGGATTTGAAGAGAAGGAAAGCTTCAGCAAAAAGTGCTGCAACATAGCATATTCAAAAAGCACAACGAAAGCGCAACTAGCAAATGCACAACGAACTGTGAATTAAGCGTAGTGAAAACGAACCAACAAAAGCGAATGAAAGAATATTTGAAAGCCACATTAAAGTTATTTAAAGGAAGTTAAAGCATACTAAAATCAGAACAAAGATTTAAACTGCACTTTTATTATGATTTCACTATGCTTTCCTTTTCTTTTGCTTTTAGTTAGTTTTTTTTTTCAGATTGCTCCTTTATATTCTCGCCCAATTACTTCATCATTGCTACGTCTCAACCTTTCAAAATATTTTGCTGACTTATTTGTTGAAATAATTCACAAAGATGTAGAGAACAATGGAGGACTTTGAAACATCCATCAATTTTTAAAGTTCCCCATCTATTCTAGCAAATGTACATCTAATATATGAGCTGCTTAAATTTTGGATATCTATTGATCAAGGTTTTATTTATCAAAGGTCATTTGCTGAGATTCACATTATGAAGAGGTGACTCAGCTCATAGACTTGATTTAAAAAAAAAACAAAAATTCTACATGGCTTCAATTTCTTCCATTTACTTTCTTCAATTATTTAACAAAAAACTTGCTTACAGGAATTTCCCAGCATAGGTGTTGAGATTCATATGACTAGAGGAGTCACTTACGGAGTTTATCAAAACTGATATAAAAGTGAAAATGAAAGAACTAAATATATCAACTGACCAAGCAACTATTGTAAAAGACTTTTATAATTATTTTTTATTTTTAATTTATTTTTCCTCCAATAACCCTAAGACCCCAAGAAGGCTCATAACTATAGTAAGTAATGTAGAAAGAGTTATCTTTTCTATTAATTGGATTTGGGAGTATTAGTGGAATTAGTTCATTAATTTAATAAAATTGCCACCAAATTTGCTATGAGAAGTCACTTGTTACATAAATTAATTTGCACCTCTCCTATTGGCGATTCATAAGTTCATTTAAGTCTAATTCTTGTTTATAAATTCTTTTTTATAATTCATTACCAAAATATTTTTTAGTTGATTATGCCATATATGGTTTTGGAGGCACTTTCTCTCTAAATACCCCTAAGTACATATATTTAAGTCCATGTTTTCTTAGATTGAGGCATTAAGATCTTATTTTATTCTGTAGATAAGGGCTAAGATTTATTTGCTAACTTGAATTTGAAAACATGTATTATATTGATATTTTATCTAGAGCTTTTTTTCATTTATCAATTTTCCTCTACATTATTAGCTAAAGCACAGTTTGAAGTGCATCCGCACAATACTTTTGCTGTTTTTTTTGTGCTTTAAACTGTACTTTCAATGCACTTTTGTTATAACATAACTAAAGCTTTTTGTTTTTCAAGATCTGAGATTTGCCTAGCATTAGTAAAATTTCTATTTTCATATTTTTCATGTCCTCCAAGGTGTTACTCAAGAGAAAGTTATAAAATATAAATGTTAAAATAACTATTATTGATAAACCTCCAAATTTAAATTCCTTCCTCAATCTCCACTTCAAATCCCCTCACAACACCAAGAGAATTTCCACCCTACCCTCATTCTCCCTATAAGGCCACCCGCCATTCTTATCCCATCAATACCTCTATCTAAGCTTAAGGTGAGGAATTGGGCTACGTGTTCAAAAGAAAAAGATTGGTTTTGCCCTCTAAAATATTTATAATTAATTGAAAAAGAATTTGGGCACCAGGCTTGATTGACTTAAAAGTAGGTCAATTCTCTTAAAACAAGCTCATCCACCATATAGGCTAATGTAAATTATGATACTATGGAAAACAATTACTGCATCAATCCTCATCCTCATCTTTCCCCACTATAAAGAAACCCCAACACAGCTGCCCCCTCTTAGCCCACCCATCTGTACATAAAACCTCCCTAACTATTCGTGAGTGAAAACTTATGTACCCATTATCGATTCATTAGTTTTAGGGCTTTAAGATAAAAGGACATTAAAATAAAAAATAAAGTAAAATAATTTTTCTAGGATTAGATGGGGGGCATTTTAAGATACTAAACAAAAAAATATTTTTGAGAATAAGATTTTAGATCTTTAAGATTTTGTCTGCATGAGGATGCTTAATGTTCATGTGGGAAAAAACGGTTGCTAAATGATTATTTAATAATATTGCAAAAAGATGTCCCTTGGAGTATCAAAGAGAAAAAGCTCATAACAGTAAAAAATGGTGGTGAAAATCCAAATGTGCAAGAAAAAATTAAAAATTAAGAATTTTGTTTATAAAAAAAATTGGTTTTAATTTAAAAAATCTGATAAATAGGGAAAATATAAAGTAACTCCATAAGGATGTAAAGAAAGAAATATGCAATTGCAAAGGACCATTTTAGTTTTTTTTTAGTGATTTATATAACTGATTAGGATACTAAAAGAGGCGAGAAAATATATGTTAAGTTAGCCAAATAAAAGAAGATAGGGAGTAGTAAGGATTTTTAGATCAGTGAAGTGTATTTAAAGGATGAAGATAAAAAATTTTTTCTTAGAAGATATATTCAATAAAGGTGGATGAGATTATTTTGCTTAATTTTCTTAATGAAGATTGTTGAAAATAAGATCTGCTCACTATATTGACCTCTAAGCCCCCACTAAATGTGAAAAATAAAATTTTATGGTTTTTTATGCGAGCGTATTAGATAAAATTGAATGTTTTAGAGATGGCTTTAAAGAAAGATGCAAGGTGGAAAAGCTGGTTGGACCTGATGATATTTCAATAAGAGGTGTGAAATGCTTAGGCAGATGAAGGAATTTAGCTTAACTAAACTTTTAATCAAAAAAAAAAAAAATACTATTTTAAGACTAAAAGTTCCAGATGAGTGGAGAATGCAAGTGTGTGTTAATTCTTATTTTAAGAATAAAGGTGGCATGGCCAATTGTTGTATCTATCACAGCAGGTATTGAATCATGAGTCATCTTTTAAACTATGGGATGTCGAAGTTATTAGAGCATAGGTTGCGGCATGATACTAATGTTTCTCAAAATCCAATTGGATTTCCATGCTAGGTAGGATTGACTATGGAAGCCATACATTTATTTAAGAGCGTTGATGGAGAAATATAAGAAGAAAATAAGGAGGATCTAAATAGTGGATATTATTGATTTAGAAAAGCGTTTTGATGATAAAGTTCCAAGAGAAGTGCTATGAGGAGTTCTGAAAAGAAAAAGGAGTCAATAATGCTTATATTCAAATCAGTAAAGATAGTGTATGTAGAGCTAGATTCTTGTGTTCAAACACAAGGTGATTGACAAATATTTCCCTATTTCGGTTGGTTACATTTAAGGATCCAGCCTTAAGCCCATAATCTTCTTTTGCCTTTAGTCCTCACAATGGATGTTCTCTACTAGACATATTCGCAAGCAGAGAGATGTAATCCTAGTTTGTCTGTTCACGCGTCTCTTTTGCTTGATGATATTCTCTTACTTGTTGAATATAAGCGACTAGAGAGGGCAGTTGAAGGTAAACTTGAATTATCTGCCGACGTCACCACTTA
Source organism: Dendrobium catenatum (assembly GCF_001605985.2). Taxonomy (NCBI): domain Eukaryota; kingdom Viridiplantae; phylum Streptophyta; class Magnoliopsida; order Asparagales; family Orchidaceae; genus Dendrobium; species Dendrobium catenatum. Next base: position 16,090 of record NW_021439377.1, on the reverse strand, counting down.
GAGTACCTAAAGTTTTTCCCGCTTGAGTAGAATCTAAGAACGAACTATATGGAAGTGTAATTTTATAGTATATACCCTAGTGAGGGGATTGTGACTTTGGTTGATCCAATGTCAGTGTATAGAGTACACATTTTAGGATTATATTGGATCTATGTTCATAGTGATGGTGAAATAGATGGGATACACGCAATGGCTGACTACAGTTTATGCAGTCATACAGTAGACAATTGGACGGCTTGTTATACTAACACACTGACCTGACGAATGATGAAATGAACCATTACCCTCAAAGCCTTAAACAGGGTTGAATCAACAAGATTGGTAGTGAGGCCTGACAATGGGTTTATGGTGCGAATGTTGGCCATTAAAAGAGAAGCATAATGCTAAGTTAAGTGTGGCAAATATTGAGATGCTCAGGCTGGATGAGTTAGGGTTTACCCTTAGAGATAGGATACGAAAGCTGCAGACATATAACACGTGAAAATTGGTTGGAGAAGCTCCCATCTTGACCCAAGCTAGCCCAAGGCATGGGCTAGCTGGAGGGGGTGTATTGGACCTAGGTCCACCTATGGGAGGTGTTGATCAAGTTCAATTGGGCTTAGGTTAAGAATTGGCTCAATCCCAAGTGATCTTGGACACTTTGGGTTAGCCTAACTCTTGACCCAAGTGAGCCCAAAGGTTGGGCTGGTCAAGGAAGGTGCATTGGGTCAATGGGAACCCAATAACACCTTGATTTGGATTCAATTTGATTAAGGTTAAGAAATGGCTCAAGGGAGACCTCTCTTTGGTCACTTGGGTCAAGCTATATGGCTAACCCAAGTGAGCCCAAGGCTTGGGTCTCCAAGAGAGGTCTCTTGTGTACCCAAGGGGTCATCCCTTACATTCAAAAGGACTTGGAATGGGCTTGATTCAAAGATTTGAAAGAGATGGGGTGTATGGTTTAATGGGTCAAACTTGGTTGATTTGGTCAACCAGGTTGACCCAAGGTTTGGACTTAAGCTTAACAAGTTGGGTTTGATATTTGAAACTTGTTGAAAGTGGTTTCAAAGAGTTTGGAGTTGATTTGAGTTGAAATGGGCATTTGAAATCCCATGGGGGTATTTTGGTCAATTTTGACCCATTGGTCAACCACGGTCAAAATGGGTCTGAAAAATACAGTTTAATGCTCAATGGGTTACAATCAAGGGTCTGAAAGTGATTGGAGGCTTTGATGAGGGTTCCATGATCAAAATCTTCAAGGTGTTAAGACCAATGGCATAGGTTGTAAATATTTGAAGGTTTTACAGCCTTTGGATTTTAATTCAGATTCCGGGGTTAGGGATCTTAGAATGGGCTCAAATTTAAAGGGTAACCTCCAGAGACATGTCTTATCACTTTGTAAGTGATAGACCCTGAATCAGAGGTCATTTGAGTGGGTTTTGAAATGTTTGAAAAATCATTGAAAAGGGTCTTTAGGATAAGGCCTTAAGACTCTGGATTTGAGTCTGGATTTCTGGATTTGGAATGAATTTCAAGTTTGAATGATTAATATTGAAGTATCCAAATCATTTACAATCATGTGGTTGTTGTTAATGAATGGATAAGGTCAAAGCTAGATCAAAGGTAGGATCAAAGTCTAGATTGAAGTTTGGATTCTCAAGTTGATTGGGTCAAAGTTTGGGTGTGTTTGAGGCTTGCATTAATTTGGATTTTAATTGAATGAAAGTTGAGATTTGAATTAATCAAGGATAGGGGTTAATTTGAAGTTGGAGTTGATCAAAGGTAGGGATTGATTTGAGGTTGGAGTTAATCAAAGGTAGGGATTGATTTGGGTATGGATTGGTCCTGGAATCTAGAGGAATTCTAAGATCTAGGATAGGCCCTAAGGTCTTGGATCTAGGAAAGAATCTTAAGCTCTAGAGTAGGCCCTAAGGTCTGGCTCTAGGAAAGAATCCTAGAGTCTAGAGTGGATCCTAGGATCTAGAATTGATCTTGAGTCTGGAAGGGCCTTAGTGACCTCATACAAAAAAAAGGTCAACATTTAAAAGAACTTCAATTTGGATTATCAAATTCTGTATTTCTAACCTTTTCTAGGCTATGCGTTGTGAATATACTTCTACTAAATTTTTGATTAAAACCAAGCGGTAACTTTCTCATTTTAAAAATGTTTGTTTTGTTTACTTGATCAGGAATCATTTTGTTTTCTTAATTTTTTGTGCCTCTTCTCTTTTTTATAATATCAAAGGGGGAGAACATATTGTTGAATTTTTGTACTGTGTCGTATTTGTAACTTTTTTTTCGTTCAAAAAAATTAAAAATAATAAAAATATTCTGATCTCCCCTAGTTTTAAAAGTTTTATTCTAGTGAGGGAGAGCTTAGAAGAGAGTATTCACTTTTTGCAAATTCAAAATTATAATGTTTTCCATCATCAAAAAGAGAGAGAATGTTATAGATCTATGGTTTATGTTATTGATGATAGCAAACATTCTTATTTCTCTACGACTGCCTTATCTACTAACATTTTAGGTTCACACGATTATACTGCAATTTGGAATCAAGATTGGGTAGACTAGGTCTGAGTTAGTTTGTACCCTTTTTTCCTTTCTTGAGTCTATTCTAATTGGTATGGCTCAAAATGATTTGTAACTTGAAAGATTTTCTATTGTTCCCTAAAGATTTTTCTTTTTAGTAACATCAACCTGGACGATATTTATATCATTTTGGATGATCGGTCCAAAAGCAGAAACCCTAATAAGGGCATCCTCATTAAGGCAGCCATCATAAGCTGATCGGCCTGGATGATACTTGTATCGGCTAGGACGATAGGCTCAATTAAGAAAGAATCAGCCACCATGATAAGATTAGGTATTCTATATTTTAGGAAATCGTCTAGAACAATATTAACATCGTCTAGGACGATCTAACACAATTATGCCTAAATTGATATGTTATTTATAGAAAGCATTAATGGCTGATTGATACGATCACATCGTCTAAGACGATTATAGGATCGGTCGGAATGATGGCCTGGACGATTCACATCAGCCAGCATCTAGTTTGGGCGATGATCAGGATGATTAAAACTGATTTTAAACTAATCATCCGGGATGATTATGAGATCGGCCAGAATGATGTAAACAAATTTTCTTCTGATCGTCCCAAATCATCCCGGGTTGATAAGCTTAATTTATACTGATCGGGCAGGATGATATTACTATCATCCTAGACGATAATGTCGGCAACTTGCATTAATGAGCTCGGTTTTTAGATCTTCTATTTAAGTAATGACATGACACTTGGTAAGTGTCATTGGCAGCCATTGTAGCTTCATTTTTGAAAAGAGAGCTTGAAAGGGAGTGAAGAAAGGATGAAGTCTGAGAGGGAGAAGAATCTGTGAGGGGGGGACTCAAGGGAGTGTGGAGGGGAATTCCACACGGCTGCTCCGGCAGGCTTGCACCTTAATACCGTTGGATTCAAGGCTTGTCTCGAGGGAAGTTCACCAAAGAAGAAGATCTCTTTGGTGTCAAAGGACCTGGCAGCAACTCTGCCTCACTGGGGATGGTGGAAGTGATTTTATAAGGTCTTCTTCTCCTGGTTGTGGGGGCTAAAGGAGAGACACTTAGTTTAGTGCGATACTTGGAGGGTGCCTCCAAGGAGTGGACCCAGGTCAAGGTTTGACCGAACCACTATAAATCTTGCGTGTTCTTTCCTTTATTACTTTCGTATTTAATTTCCACATTTGGTTTTCTTTGTGGTGATATTGGTTTTGTTTTATTCTTTGCTTAAAGATTCTTCTTTAACAACCAATTCACCCCTCTCTTAATTAGTCATGGGCTAGTTCATAAGGGCCTAACAACCCTAACAAACTTTCAAGTTGTATTAGAGCACTTTCTAGTGCCATCTGAGCACTTTCAAAACTATGGTCAATCATTGGCGATGATTATGCGGTGGTGCAATCATGACCGCATGATTTGTTGGTGGTAAGACCCATATAGTTTTGACTTAACCGAGTCAGCATCCTGTCGTGACTGTCTGATCGGGCATGGTTTTAAACTGATAAAAAGGATTGCACCGGATGAAAGTTCTTTATAATAGTTGGTCCTATAGTTTGAGATAGATAAAATATTTCTTAATCTAATTCATTAATCTAAAAATCAATGACCTATAAACCATGCAATCAATACACGTAGTAGATGCCGTCCGATCGCATGTGGTTTGGATCAGCAGATTAGATCGTGCCGGACATGAGAATATATTATTGGATCATATTCATAATTAAATAAAACCATAAAATTTTATTTTTTTTCTCTTTTTTTAATACAATAGATACAACACGAAATAAAAATACAATACAGATATAGAAAAAAGATATAAATAATATTTTCTCCACCTTTTTGACAACACCAAAAAGAGAAGAAGAAAAAGACCAAAATTATAAGCAGTCATATGATAATCCTTTGATAAATGATCCTTGAAAGTGATTGAAATAAAATTTTCAAATAAAATTAAATCATTAGGCAAATAAAAATGATTCATAGAATTTAAGAAGAGATATAACATTGATAATAAAAAATATATGTCAAAAATATGAATCAATTTAGACACTAAGATAAAGAATATCATTGTATAAAGGATGAATATAAAATTTGTATATTTTCAAATTTCAATATGAAATATAAATGTACAGAAGATCAATTTGAATTAAGAGATTAAAAGATTGTGGAAAAAAATAACTACCACGTGTGGTGCTTTGCGCATCTTTTTCAATAGTTGTAGTACATTTTTGTACATCTTTTTACATGTGGGCTTATTTTGTGCCTCTATTTCAAATTGCAAACCATTGCGCATTCGTTTTTATTTTTGTATATTTGTACATTTTTTAAGAGTAATCTTGATCTTTCTAAAATCAATAATAAAAAAATTTAAAATTTTCTAAGTGCATCAATCTTTATTGATAAGTGGAATATAAAATAAGAAAATATCATAATTTCAATAATAATATTAAATATTAATGAGTCTAATAAGAGACATGAAATTGACTTTCTTAATTATATCAAGCTATAAGCAAAACTTAAATTTAAAAAAATTATATTTCTAATGAATTCAATTTTAAGTTGCACTTCAAGGTATAGCACTCTTAAGATTAAAAATTTTAAAGTTTGTCATATAGGCTAACACACATTTCAAAACTAGATTAAAACCAAAATAAGATAACTTATATTGATATCATAAAAGAGCATATTATAATCAGTGAAATTTAATATCAATACTACATAAGAACTCAAATACTAAAACATCATATGAAACAAACACAATAAATACATAACAAAAAGAAAAATACATCACAAACTATCACATTACAATCACATCAACTAATAAGATCATAAGTAAGTACATGAGTCACTCTGATGGGCCTTGATTTGGAGGAGGAGGAGGAGGTACAATATTGAAGAAGTTGAAATAACTGCTTATCATAAGCATATTTGAACTTTTGTTATTTATCTGTTCTCGCATAAATCCCAAGTCTTGATTGTACTGAACATCCTACTGCGGTAAGTGAGTTTCAATTTGATCAAATCTTTGATCAATGAGACTCTAAACGATCAAATATCTGAACCAAATCTTGATAATTTGGTTCACTAGCAGGTGCAGGTTCATGTTCCTCCTCTGAATCACTAATAATATGTGTTTTACGTGGTTCATCTTTAATGAAGATTGCTCTAAATGATCCGTTGTTGTAGTAGAGAAGTTCTTCAAAATATTTTTCAGGATGTACCATATCATGCTTCTTCTCCAAAATGTAGGCAATAAGATGTTCTAAGGCAATGTTCTTCTTTCTTTTATGGGCGACATGATCAATTTCAGAAAGTCCAAAAAGAAAGTCAATAATTAGTTGGGATTAATCTATTAATTGGTCAGTCATAATCAAGTAGGTTACTGTAGAAAGAAGAAGAGTAGGTGATTTCAACTTTCTTCTTAAAAACATATAACCTTATGACAAAATGATCAAAATTAAAGGACATGTTTGCTAGGAAATAATGAAAAGGTCTCTTTGTTGTAGAAGTGGACTAGTGTTAAAATAAGACCAAATTGAGTGGCAGCAAACAAATTCATTACCTTAAAGGAAAATTGTTCTTGAATAAGAACGATAGAATGGGTGATCTTAGCGGAGGCAAATCTAGGAAATGATTCTTCGTTGGCCTTGGACAAAATATTATCGCTAGAATTTATGGGTGGACCCATGGCTAGAACCTTTTGTCTTTTGCTTGAACTTGCCATGGATAATATCTAAAGGAAGAAAGGGTTTGAAAGGGATGTGTGAGTGATGACTGTTGAGTTTAAAAGCCCATCAATTTAATGAAATATGACTGTTCATACAAACAAAATTACTTTCATCCCGTACGAAATTCAGTTCGTCCCATACGAAAAAATTTTGTATGGACGAACGAATGAGTCTAAAATGAAATGGCTTTTTGTAATCATACAACTTACGAAGCATCCTTTCGTACAGACTTTTGACCAAATGATCGTACAGACGAACAGGTGTTTTTCCTGGACGATCATAAATTTAAGATCGTTTTAATGGCAGTTGAAATTGTCCCCCACACCGAATTGCCAAGCATTCGTTCGAATTAACCAAAGGTTCGTACGTACAAATATAATATTAAAAAATGACCTTATCCATTTAACTATCAATCAATTATGAAGACGTTTGAAAATTTTGTCCAGACGATCATGACGATCGTACAGACAAAGTGAAACTTAATAACTAAAAAATTGTACGCAAACGTTTCAAATCCAAAAGTTACCTCACCACACAATTCGTCCCGTACCAAAATAATTTCTTCTTAGACAATTTGCACTAAATTTTTCAAAAACATGCACTCAATTAAAATTAAAATACAAATACAATAAAAACAAAATATAAAATACCTAAACTCACAAAAACATAAATATAGAAAATAAAAAACTCATAAAACACAAAAAATATGAACTAAAAACATATATCAAAGTTGCAAAAATATTTTAATTATGCATTCAAGTCAATCACACCAAGCCTTGTTCTTAATGTACTGAAAGTTTCAAAGGCTAGTGGTTTTGTAAAAATTTCTGCAAGTTGATTTTCTGTAAAAATATGAGTGAGTTCAATTTCCCTTTTGGATACATGATCCCTTATGAAATGATGTCTAATGTCTATATGTTTGGTTCTTGAATGTTGAATAAGATTTTTAGAAATGCAAATAGCACTAGTGTTATCACAATAAATTTGAATAGTGCCTATAGTTAATCCTAAATCAATCAACTGTTGTTTCAACCAAAGTACTTGTACCACACAACTTCCTAATGCAATGTATTAAGCTTTAAAGTAGGAAGGTGCTCAATCTCTCATACTAAGCCCTAGGTTCCTGTTTCAATCCATATGATGACTTTTTCAATTTGAAAACAAGATTTAGGTATTTAGAATTTTCAAAACTTTATGGTTGTTCTACAAAAACATCCTCTTGAATTACCCCATTTAAAAATGCACTTTTTACAACCATTTTGTACAATTTAAATTCTCAAAAATAGGCAAAGGCTAACAAAACACTAATTGCTTCAAGTCTAGCAACTAGGGCAAAAGTCCCCTAAAAAAAACCCTTCAATTTGATTATACCCCTTAGCAACTAATCTAGTCTTATTTCTAATGACTACTCCTGAGTCATTTATTTTATTTTTGAATACCCACTTAGTTCCAACTACACTTTGAGCATTTGGCTTATAATTAATTCCCAAATTTTATTTCTTATAAATTATTTTAACTTTTCTTGCATAGCCAAAATCCAAAATTCATCAGAAAGTGCTTGATCAATATTTATTGGTTCTATGGTTGAAATGAAGGCTGAATGATTGACTTCTTTGTTTAGTTCAAGCCTAGTCCTTACACCCTCACTAGGTTCACCTATTATCAACTCCTTCGGGTGGTTTTAAGAAAATCTCAAATCTCTAGGCAAAGGGTTTTTATCTCTAAATTTTCTTCCAAAATTTTTTCCAAATTTATTTTATCAATCTTTTGGGAGTTAATCTCAATCTCTTCTTCTTCAACATTTAGCTCTTCCAAAATTCTAGATTCATCAAATACAACATGTGTGATCTCTTCAATTACCAAAGTTCCTTTATTGAATACTCTATAAGATTTTCCAACACTTGAGTATCCTATCAAAATTCCATCATCTGATTTTGGATTATATTTTTCTAAGGCAGATTTTCCATTATTATGAATAAACACCTTGCAACCAAAAATATGCAAATGTGACAAATTAAGTGTTCTTCCTTTTAGCAACTTATAGGAATTTTATTTAATTTAGATCTCACATTCACCCTATTTAGAACATAACGTAGTGCTAACTGCCATAGCCCAAAAATATTTAGGAAGTGAGTATTTTACGAACATTGCTCGGGTGGCTTTTATTAATATTCTATTTTTCCTTTTAACTACCCCATTCTGCTGAGGGGCTTTAGGTGCATAAAAGTTGTGATCAATTCCTTTCTCCTTACAAAAATCTTCAAATCTTTTATTTTTAAATTCTCCTCCATGATTACTTTGTATAGTCATAATTTCACATCCTAGCTTTCTTTGAATCCAAGTCGAAAAGTTTCTAAATTTCTTAAATGATTCACTCTTATGAAATAGAAATCTAACCCATTTGAATCTTGAGTAATCATCCACAATCACAAATCTGTATACCTTTCCGCCTAGACTTACAGTCCTAACTGGTCCAAAAAGATCCATATGCAAAATCTCCAATGGTTTACTAGTTTTAAGATCTTTATTGGACTAAAAAGAGGACTTCAACTATTTTTTTAATTGACATGCATCACAAAGGTGGTCCTTAGTAAAGTCTAGTTTTGGTATACCTTTCACTAGGTTCTTTTAGGTAATCTTTTTAAGGTTTTTCATGCTAGAGTGACAAATTCTCCTATGCCAAAGCCGTGACTCATCAGAAATAATTTTTAAACAAAAAGAAGGTGTTTATATGTAATTCAAGTCTAGCATATAAACATTATTTACCCTTATACCATTCAAAATATCATTTCTATTTAGGCTTAATATGCAGCTAGAAGGAAAAAATTTACACAATATCCTTTATCACATAGCAGGCTTATACTTAACAAATTATGCTTTAAGCCTTCTACTAGTAATATATTTTCAATATAAAAATTCTTAAGATTTCTAATTATACCTGACCCAACCACCTTCCTTGTGGTGCTATCTCCAAGTGAAACCTTGCCTCCTCTCCTGGCTTCCAGCAATATGAATTATGCAGTATCTCCAATCATATACTTTGAATATTCGCTGTCCAGATACCATATGCTCTAACGAGGTCTTGTGTGAGAGTGACCCTATAAGATTTTCTAATGTTAGACCTGGGAACCCAAACAAGTTTGGGTTCTCCTTTTGGCAATTTATAAATAGATGCATGTGTGATATGTCTAGGTTTATGCATCTTAGGTTTCCACACCAAATAAGTTTTTCTCTTCAAAGTACAGGAGTGACCTATGTGTCCAATCAATCCATAATTATTACATTTCACTTTTGGAAAAGGATTCCTAAGTCTTCTACTTTTCATTTATCTATTTAAGGATTGCATAAATTTAAGATACAAAATAGGATTAGTGAAATCTTCAAGTTTAGGGGGTATCCTATTTGATTTATATAATTAGATATATAAAATTTAGGATACAAAATTTATTTTACTCGGGAGTTTTTATCTTTAATATGTAATATGAATTTATATCTTCCAAAATTTAATTTATATAATTAGATATATAAATTTTTGCTCTCAGATTCATCTTTAAAATTTTTAAATTCTTTTTCAAGTTCTGCATAGGATGATTTTAAACTTTCATGATTTTTATTGAAGTCGTCAAAATCATCAAGTAATTTTATGGGTTGTCATCAACTAAAGTATGATCTTTCCTGAGGATTTCATATTCTTTTGTAGTTCCTCAAATTCTAAGCTCAGACTAGTATGCATTTTCTTCATCTTCCTATATGCTTCATGCATGTATTCATAAACTTCAAAAAGTTTATCATAAGTTAAGTCACATACCTCTTCTTGATCTGACTGATCAAGATTATCATCCATTAAGCACAGATTAGTGACTTCCTCTTCCTTTTCCTTTCTGACGAGTCCAAAGTATAATCCGCCTAGAAAGCTCTTTGGAATTTCTTCTTGCCATTCTTCATAATTGGTTTCTCCTACCTTCTCCTTACTAGGAGTAGCTTTGAGTTTTGGATAATCTGTCTTAATATGTCCAGGTTTCCTGCACTCATAGCAAATAACATCATTTGAAACCTTGACATTCCTATTAAATTTACCTCTATTTCATTGATGGCGTCTCTTCAGTTTCCTCTTCAGAAAATTTCTGAATTGTCTAGTCATCAGTGCAATGTCATCTTCATCCTCAGGTTGTGAGCGTTCACTATCAGATTCCTCAACTATTAGTGCTATATTCTTCTCCCTTTGTAGTTCACCTGTATCAATATTTCTTTGACTGACTCCTTGCTCGTAAGCAATTAGCGAACCAAGAAGATTGTCAATAGAGTAAATGTTTAGATCTTTAGACTCTATAGTTATAGTAATTTTTGCATCATAAGCAGTAGGCAAATAATGAAGTATCTTATTAACCATTTCAGCATTCATTAATCCCTACCAAAAGCATGTAAAGAGGTGACTATTTTTGTGAATCTTATGTACATATCAGAAATAAACTCATTTGATTTCATGCAAAATAGTTCATAATCATGCAACAAGATGTTAAGTCTAGATTGCTTAACCTCATAAGTTATATAAAGTCTATCCCACATGTCCTTTCCACTTTTGCAAGTAGAAACTGTTGGTGGAATTTTGAAAATAGGTTTTGAAAATTATTAGTTTTCTTTGGGAATTTTAAAATTGAGATTGAATTCTAATTCTCGAAGTCGAATCAACTCGTTTGAAAAAGTATATCACCCTGAAGGACGAAGATAAAATTCCATAACAGTGTTCGGACTTAGAATTATGTAATTCATCTTAAATATCATAGCTAGACTCTAAAGAGAACTTCATACGGCCCCGAGGGGACAAGGTAAAGATCAACTAAATGTCTGGTTATGATACTCAAAGAGTATGATTGTCGATTTCATATCCAAAACCTTATCAAAGAAGAATGTATCTCACTCACCTTTCAATTATAATTCTTCTAATATGATAACGACAATCATTTTTTTTAACTTTTCCCATGAAATCTAAGAAGATTTTAAAAGATTAATTTTGAAATCAGGTGTGTGGGGTTCCAAATCTCCTACGAGCGCAAGCCCTCGTAGTTAATTACATCATAGGGAGACAGAGTCCCCTACAAAAACTCTCGATTAAAATAAGAATGAAATTTTGTTAGATTTTCTAAGAGTGATATCAAAAAAATTGAATATAATCATTTGGGAAATCAAAAGGGAATGGATCAAGAACGAACATTTATTAACAGAATCAAAGGAAGAGAAGTAGGATACACTTTGAGATTCCAGAACCATCCGGAAGTGTCCCAACTTAATCTAAGTGTTGGGCTTTATGTTTTGGATCGAAAAGAGATTTAATTTGAGTTGAGCATTTTATTAGAAATTTGGGATTATAGTCCCGAGATTTGGGGTCTTATAATCAAAGATCTGCTTCGGATCCTAAATCTAATTTGGACGCTGGACCATAGTCGTCCGAACATAACTAATGTAGTGTGAAACCTGGACTTACCCCGGCCTGGATTGGGGAGCCAGCAAACCACCTAGTTGATTTAAAAGAGATGAGTCCGGTCTTTTATGAAAGAGTTGTAGGGATATTGTACTTAAAGTTTTGGAGATTTGGGACCGACATCTAGAAATTTTTCTAATTGGCCCATTTGACTTATGTTGGGTGCTATAATGCTAAACTGATAAAATTAAAATTTTGACTCTTTAAATTTGTATCTAATGCGATGCATGCTGTTGGACAACTCCCAAATCAAGTATGCTTGAAATTTTAAAAAACAGGCTTATAAAATAATTTTTTAGAAGACTGGGCTTCCCCAGGTCCAGCACCCATCCTCATAGGTCAGACTATCCGGACTCTACCCATAGGCGGTGAAGGGTCTAAAACAAGGAAAGAAGAAGTGTAGAAATATGCATGTGCGGGGTCGATCCCTGGCTAATTCCCTAGATTCGTTATCTTTCTATATTATTTAGACTCACTAAAATTTTAGACATTTAAGGTTATGAGTAGAAAACTTTCACACCCTCACGAGTCTCACGTATCGGGCGAAAACAAAAGCGGCACACAATCGTCAAAAAACTAGGAAAAGCAAGAAATCCTAAAGGAAATCAATTCATCACATCAAATATTAACTAATTAATAAATATCCATAGGCAAAGTTGCCTTGCTTATTACAAACCAGAGTTTTGCAGAAAGTAAAGTGGTCGGGCACCACTGACAACAACCCGGATTCTAAGCCTAGTAATAATGCAAGCAATTTTGAGTGGGATACTCTCAATCTTCAAGTCTTCAATCTTGTTCTTCTTTGGACTCCTTTTCTTCAAACTCCTTGGATTCTTCGTGGTAAACTACCCAAATGGATAAGAGGGCATATCCCTTTTGAGGGGAAGGGCACTCTTTCCTCTTTGGGTATAAGAGAAGTGTGATCCAAATTTGGATTTCCAAATAGAAAAAGGAATACTTCCCAAAAGGGCATCTTTTCCTCTTCGGAATCCAAGCTTTGGACTTATGTATCCCAATTCAAAATTAACTTTCACAACACTTGACAATTATACAAATTACATTTATATCAAGAATAAAATCTAGACTCACCTGCAGGGTTATCCTAAGCAGTTAATAAATAAGAAGCAGTTATTCCCAAGCAGTTATATATGTGTAGAAAAGGAAAGTAAAATACACTGGCCATGCTCTTTTTATTTGGGGGCTTTAGCAGCTGAAGCACCTGTGCAAGCATTTATAACAGTTAATAATTTTTTTATTGATTTAGCCATCTTTTCCTGCCCTGCATGAGCATGGCCACCTGCAGAAAACTATGTGAACATCCAGATCATACCTAACCTAAGGGTAATCTAGTCGCCAAACACATCAATCCATCCACAGAGTGCAGAAAAGTAAGCAGAAACAGCAAAGCAATTTCATCCACAACATGCAGTGAAAACTATGAAAAATCCGGCACACAGCAGTAAAGTAAACACCTGCCTAACCTAGATCTAGAGTTGGTTGTCCTAGCACATCATTTAAAGTGTGTGTAAAAGGTCATGTGGCTAGGGTAAATCCTAAATTGGGTGATTAATTAAAGTTGTCTAAAGTTCTGGGTTTGTTAAGGCTTAAAAAGGGAGATTTAAGTTAAACTTTAAATATTAATATATTAGGAATTTTAATTAAATGTATTTTAAAAGTTAATTGACTACTACCTTTGTTTCACACTGAGGCCGTGAAGTTTATTTCACCTTCCTTGGGGCTAAGCTAATAGCCTCGTAGGCCTGGGTTACCTAGTAGCACTCGGGGTTAATTAAGTTATTTTTAATTGATTGAAATTAAAAGAGTAAATTAATATTAAGGGGAGTTGATTACTGATTTTAATGGGTTGGTTGAGAATTTTAATGCCCTATTAAAAGAATTTTAGAGGTTGGAGAAATTAATAGATTTTAAAGGATTATCGGGATACGTTAACTAGGGGGTCAAAATTTGGCTCTCAAAACTAGGGTTAATCTTAAGACTTTCAGATTTTTAATAAATACTAGACCTAATTATAAGTTGTTAAACAGGTGGCACACTCAATTTGGAGTTTTCTACAAAAAGTTATGATTTTTAGAAGTTCTGGCCTGTTTTGACCTAAGGTCACCTAAGATGTTGAGTCCTTGGTTTTAACTAAATTATGGAGGTTTAATATTTTTAGGGAATGATAGATTCTAATTGAAGTCATTAACCATTGATTTTGATTAGTCAAAATGTTTTTTTTTATAATTAACAGTGAATTTTATAAATTTTACATATTCATAGGGATTATCAAATTATGACGACTAAGGGGGTCTGCCTAAGGATTTGAACCCAAATGAGCCCTAAACTCCTTGGGATCAAATCCAAAGGTCATAAATTACCCAAGGACAGATCAACAAGTGTTTAGAGCCCATTTGGGATTTTAAAAAATTTTAAGATTAATCAAAATTGGTTAAACCCTAAATACCTAAGGGTCAAGCTAAGACAAGTCTAGAGATCAATTTAAGAGGATTTCAATTCTTATTGATTAGGGGATTAATTAGGGACAATTAAGAATATTTTAATAGATTTTACAAGTTAAGAATAGTTCATTATCAATTAATCAGGGTTAAGGCCATTTCTAAGAAGGATTTTTTAAGGCTCCTACTTGGGGAACCAAATGAACTCCAAATTTGATGAAATTTGGACCATAGAATCACCTGACCCTAAGGACTAAACCCACCAAATTTGAACTCAAATGGAGTACACTAAGGTGGTTAACCATACCACCCAAGGTGAGCTCTAAGTCACCTTCAAATCACTATAGGGGTCTATCCTAGGCTTGGATTTGGGCAAAATCAGTGGCTCTACACTCCTTATCCTACACATCATCAGCACACCAAAAATCACACCCTAAATCCCATTGGATAGGTCTATATCCCCTTTTGAATTTAAGGGTGAAACCATGACCCCTAAACTTAAAAATTAGTGAAAATGCCCTTGAACAACTTAAAATGGGGAGATAAAATTTGGACATGTCAGAAACTTGCCCAATTTCAATCTCCCAAAATTCTAGACCTCGTGGACTTGAATTAAAAGAGTAATTAAAGAAATTCATAAAATGCTCAAATTTAAATTAACCCTAAGACTGATCTAACCAGGGTCTGAAACCATAGGGCTTTTGTAGAGCTCCTTGAGACCTTAACAATTAGCCTAAAAACACCTAATTTGGACAAGTGTGCAGGGAGTTATGAATTTTTGAAGTTCCCTTGAATTTCTGAATTTATTAATCCGGCAATTACACAGTCAGCAACCGTTGACACGCGCCGCGCGTTGATTCGCCAGGCAATCATTGGCGCTAACAGTTAACGGCCGGGTTAACCATAGCCGTTGGATGGCGGATCAAACTGCTGGGATTAACGGCGCTCCAATACCGCGGGATCTACTCCGAGCCGTTGATCAAGATCAACGGCTGGGATTTCGTCTTCAACCTCCTGCTCGTTTCCGAGACCGCAGGGCTTCTCCGGCTTGATCCGGGCGATCCCGTTAGTGAACTCCGATGAAATTTCATAGAGAGGATCAGGACGGTGGAAACCTTCAATCCAATGGTGGAGATCCATTGAGGTGAAGGTTTCCTTCACACTTGACTGAACTTCCTAACTAGGGAGCTCGGGATGGAGAGATTACCACAGAGAAGGCCTCAACCAATGAGCTTCTCTATCAGGAAGCTTCAGGGGACGATGGCAAACAGTTCTCCTTCAAACTTCAGGACCGGAGGATGGTCGGAGGTACGACTTCGAGCAGGACGCCGGAAGCTTTCACGGGCGCTTGCTCGAACGGAAGGAGGGATTGACCTGGGAGTTCGAAGGGAGCGTCTGTGAGTTCGAAGGAGCTCTGAGAATTGATCGAGAATGAATGCCAATCCTTTTGGAGGTCTGGCGAGCTCAAGGGTATTCGGCCACCTTTTGGGAGCTTGGACGGCCGGGATTGAGCTGGAGAGACCTCGGATCGCTACCAGGTGGACGATAGCGACGTCCAGGGGAGATCGTGGGGATCAAATCAGTGGACAGCAGCCTTGAACAAGGAATTGTCTGGGGGGGACCACCAGAGCTCATTTCCCATTGGTTCCGACCGCCGCCGGTCATGGTCTGGTCTGGTTGACCGGGGGAGGCCGGTGGGGATGTGTTGGAGCCAAGGGTCGAGTCAATTTGGTCTGGGGAGGTCTGGATCAAATTGGTGGCTGGATTGGACCCAAACCTGCTCAGTTCGAGTTGAATTGAGCTCGATCCAGGTCAGGTCAGACCTTGGGTTTGGTATGGGAGATAGGTCTGGGTTTGGTGCACCCAATGCAGGTGGCAATTGGATCCAATTT
>NW_021439376.1:0-275 GCF_001605985.2 Dendrobium catenatum | reverse complement strand
TTTCCCTCCAATTACACTAAAACTAAAAATAATTTCAATTTTAAACTCCCTCTCCCCTTGTTTTGTTTCGCTCTCCAATTAAATTAATGGCCTCCCATTAATTCCCATAACCCCTCATTACCCGCTGGCCCCCCTCCTTTGGAAATCAATTTGATTTTCAAATTATTTCCCCTCACGTCTCTTCACTAAAATTCAATTTCAAAAAAACTGAAATTTTTCTCGTCCTTTCTCCTATCCTAGCACTTCCCTGGAATTGGCTTGAGATCTCCACCCAA
>NW_021439375.1:0-251 GCF_001605985.2 Dendrobium catenatum | reverse complement strand
AATTAAACCCAATATTACTTATGATAAACAAATGATTCAAATCAAAATAATTAAAATATTAAAACTCATTCAAACATATCAAAGCCATACAACCTTCTTCACACACTGTAGATGGTTTATTATGACAACTAATACAGGCTTAACGATGGTTATTTTAGGGTGCTTGCAGATGCCTTACTTGGAGTGCATCTTATGTTTACTTATTTTCAAAATTCTATATAATCATACAAATTGACACTTTTTTACATGCA
>NW_021439374.1:0-248 GCF_001605985.2 Dendrobium catenatum | reverse complement strand
AGACATATAGGAGGCTAGCAGCGGAGCTCTATTGGAAAGGCATGCATAAAGATGTGGAAGAGCTGGTGGCAAGGTGTGAGGTGTGCCAAAGAAATAAGTATATGGCGATGGCACCATGAAGGCTACTCCAACCCTTGGAACTTCCAAACAAAGTTTGGGAGGAAGTGTCCATGGACTTCATTGACGGCCTACCTTGTTCAGAGGGATTCATAGTCATTTTGGTAGTGGTGGACCGCCTCAGTACGTAT
>NW_021439373.1:0-307 GCF_001605985.2 Dendrobium catenatum | reverse complement strand
ATCAGCCTGGACGATATTAACAAATTATGCCTTAATTTATCAAGAAATCAAGGGAGTAATTAAGGATGATTAATACGATCATATCATCCTGGACGATCACAGGATCGGGCAGGATGATCTATTCAAAAACCTTAAGTTACTTCAGGACGATAAATATCGGCCAGCTCGTATTCAAGGCGATGCTCTGGACGATTTTTCTCTAATTTGAACTAATCGGGCAGGACGATCGTGAGATCGACCTGGACGATCAAGCCAATTTTAAATCATCTATTTTGCATTCAGGGCGATGCTCTGGCCGATCTTCTGA
>NW_021439372.1:0-257 GCF_001605985.2 Dendrobium catenatum | reverse complement strand
AAAATTGTGTAAATTTCGTATACTGTCGTTGTGCTGTCCGATTTTTGTCTGATTTCTGAATTCGTCCGGATTTCTTCTGAATTAATATGTTATATGTATATGCTATAAAAAGGGAGGCATAAGGGGTCTGGATCCTATGAGATTCAGTTAGTGTCTGGGGAAATCTTAGATGAGCTCAAGTTGGAGAAATATCTGTTATGTTCCGGATCCGATGAAATCAATTCTGTTCTGGTGCTGTAAGCACATCTGTTCTATTC
>NW_021439371.1:0-201 GCF_001605985.2 Dendrobium catenatum | reverse complement strand
CTATATCATCTGTTCAATCAATAAAGAAATTCATAAATTTCAAAATCAATGCCTCAATCAAAGCTCTACAGTCTCTATTTATTGCTATCGATAACATCAATACGGTCATCTAGTCGTCTTACTTATCGTATCCATCTATAACATCAATCACATCAATATAAAGGAATCATCTCAATCGATAAAGCATTTTCCAGTCAATTA
>NW_021439370.1:0-1173 GCF_001605985.2 Dendrobium catenatum | reverse complement strand
AAAATATAGAGTACTATAAGATACTGAGCTTACCTTACAAAGAACCCAACAAAACTTGCATATCTTTAATTAAATTCCTTCAAAAAAAACAAACCCTTCCAATGAGATCCTTCTTCTCTTATGAACTAATCCAATAGACAGAGCATTGCAAAACATAAGCATTAGATAAAAACGAAGAATTGAAAGCACCAAAGAATTGATGACAGCCTACTTGTGATTGTACTATGAAAGCATGGTCTTGATGCTCCAAGAGCAAATCAAGGGAAGGGATAACAGAAATACTATCAAAAGTAAGCCCTTGGGTTGGAAAAACCTCACTCTTCCATCAAGCAAGGAAGATTGAAACAACTACACCACCACGCCGAAATATTAGAAATCACAGTTAAGCATAATACTCCAACTATTGCGCATAGTGAGATCAAGAAAACACCCATTATGGTAGTGAAAATTATATAGTGAACCCGTTAAAAATGATCAACATTTTCTATCTAAAATGATGCTAGAATTGGGTTTCACGTTCACCAAAACAAAGGCTAAGTAGGTTTTGCAGCTTAGTTGCACAAATATTACTCTAAACAATAAGGACTACATAATGACGACTGAAATGGATGAAAGAATAAAATAGAGAATTATAATTTTTAATTCAAAAAATAATAACATAATGCAAGTATTTGCAAGACAAGAACTCAAGTAACATATCTTGAATCATTGTCAGTGCCAAGGTGTATTCTGAGCCTCTAGTGGTTTAGGCCCTTTACAACTCATGCATGATTCCAAAATCAATGAGTGCAGAGCCGATAGAAAAACAATGAGAATGAAGGATAAACAATGCATCCCCATCTTGGAGTGGTACACAATACAAACTTCTTAATGATCAAATGCAGGACATTTCTTCTTGAACTGCAAGAAAAACCTTCCTATTTTGAATTGTATGATGCATAACTCAACAAAAATAAATGAAAAATGTGGGCTCAAAGCCTACCCCAAATAGTTAAGTTAAGACGATGAAGATGATGATAAATTTATTTTTTTTTTACTTATAAATAATCATATATAACTATTTGATTGTATTATGATCAAATATAAAAAGGTATCTTGTTATTTGATGGAAATGTTTTGCAATTCAAGCAGTAGTGGCTTGTATCCTAAGCTACATTTAGCTCCGAATATCAT
>NW_021439369.1:0-367 GCF_001605985.2 Dendrobium catenatum | reverse complement strand
GAAGGAGCAGGCTGGCAGGGAAATTTAGCGAGAGGGAGCACGAATGAAGCAAAATTTAAGACGGAGCAGATTCGTCGAAGCTATCGGCGTAGTCAGAAAATGCCATACCTTATTGTGCATTCAAGCAATACACGGGTATGCTCAGGGCTTTCAAGCAATGCACCACATCTTATGGTGCATTCAAGCAATGTGTCAATAGCTTTAGTGTATTCATGTAGAACACACCGGATCCTTCGGTGCATTCTAGCCTAATGCGCACTCGCGCGCGTAGTTTCGTGAAATTTGAGGATTCGTTTTCGTGATATTTAAGGTTGTTATATGAAGTTATAGATTATGTATAAGTATATGATATTTGAGGTTGTTAATT
>NW_021439368.1:0-321 GCF_001605985.2 Dendrobium catenatum | reverse complement strand
GTTTATGGGGTTATGAGTGTCGGATTAAACTTAAATTGGGAGGCTTGACCCTAGATACATGTCTAGTCAATATGCAACTGGTAGATTATGAATCAGAGGTCATTTGACTAGGTTTCAAGGTGGTGGAAAAATCACTTAGAGAGGGGATCGGGACTTAGATTCTTAACCTTAAGAATTGATTAGAAATGTTTGATTTGGATTGGATTTAGGAGTTGAATGGCTGGACTTGGCTCACACATATAAGTGGAATTCAATTAGCTGATTGAGATTGATTGGATATGATTTGAGAGTTGATTGAATGTTGATTGAGAATTGATTGAA
>NW_021439367.1:0-519 GCF_001605985.2 Dendrobium catenatum | reverse complement strand
TGTGGATAAATAATATTCTTTTATGCATTTAGTGAAGGGGGTTAAATTTTATTTATTAATGTTATTTACCTCTCCATACCAATATTAAGTATTGACCATCAAATAAAAGAAGATTATTGACCATATTATATACAACTTATATATTAAGCAATAATAATTTGATGATCATAAGTTTCTTTGTTATGTCATTTAATAGGTTACCGAGTATATTTATAGGTTAAGGTTTCATTTGGGACGGCTTTATTACTGCTTCATAAAGTAGCTTTTTAGTAAAAAAATTAAAAATTTTGTATTAAAAAGCTGCTTTAAGAAGCAGTAAGAAAGTCATCCAAAACGAAGGCTAAATATGTATTAGCTAAATTATGAAGATAATAACCTGTTCCGCTAGAAATTCGAAGCTTTTGCATGTTGAAGATGAACAATAACGATAAACTAAGGCTTCATTTGAGGCTGCTTTTTTAATGCTTTACAAAACATCTTTATAGTACAAAAATTTTTAGTTTAAGAAATTTTTATACT
>NW_021439366.1:0-1544 GCF_001605985.2 Dendrobium catenatum | reverse complement strand
TGGTTTTGATCTCCATCAGAAACTCCTCCGCCTCAGGTCCCCCCAGGATCTCCATGCACGCACCAGAAGCATGGATGCCATGCCGATCCAGATCCTGGTCAACCATATCCACCTCCGATGCTCTCCTCCCATCCCCAGTGGGATTAGAGGCGAGGCCATCCGGTAAGTTTGCTAAAACCGGACTACCTGGCCCGTCACCCCCAGTGCCACCAAGTGGCAACCTAGGCCCTCCATCAGCTCCCCCCGCCATCTCGGGAGATGAGGCCACCACCTTGGCAACATTCGCAGTAAGACCATTTCTCTCTGTCCTTATACCCTTAGCTTTGACCGGGGACCTTGCATAAACAAGCTCCTTCCTAGCTGCTCCAGCTTCCACCGATCCATTCAATATAGAAAGCGGAGATCTCAGCTCCCCAGATAAATCAGCAAAATAAATCGGGATCGAATCCCCAGATCTACTCCCAGTATCGTCACCTCGCCCATCTCTCCGATTACGACCTATGTATCCGCCACGTTTCTCCCCCCCACCAAAACCTCCTCCCTCTGCCGCTTCCCAAGGTGGATGATGAGGGGTTGACTGCCGGTCACTCCCCAACCATGACCCCCCGGCCCCCAGAGCAAAGGTGCCGACACTTTCACGTGCCCAACTCATTGACCAATAGCGGACAAAAAATTTGCACTGATGAGACGAGAAGAAGCGAACAAGAGTGAGAGATAGGAATCAATAGAGAGAGAGCAGATAGAGAGAAGTGTGCAGAGAGAAAGAGGGAGAAGAGATCAGAGGGAGAAAATAAGAGAGACGAGAAATAGAGCAAGATGAGAGGAAATAGAGAGAGAGCAAGCAAGAGGGCAATAGAGAGAGAGAGAGAGAGAAAACAGTAGCACCGAGAGAGCTAATGATAGGAGAGAGAAAAGAGAGGGCATAAAGAGAGAGAGTCTCGAGAGGCGAGATGCAAGACGAGCGGCAATAAAGCAGAGAGCAGAGAGGATCAAGAGGATGTAATAGATAGAAAATAGAGATGGAGAGAAAGACGACTGAGAGAGAGGAGAGCGAGAGAGTAAGAGAGGACGAGAGAGGCAATATGATAGAGAGAAGGAGAGGAGAGGAAGAGAAGACTGCGCAGAGAGAGAGAACGAGAGGGGAGAGAGATGGAGAGAGAGGGGTAATGGGGGAGAGAGAGAGAGGTAATGGGGGGAGAGAGAGAGGCAATAGAGAGAGGGAGAGAGAGATAAAGAGAGAGATAGAAAGAGAGGAGAGGGAGAGAGAGATATGTAATGGAGAGAGAGAGGAATTAGAGAGAGAGAGAGAGAAAGAGAGAAAGAGAGAGAGAAAGAGCGAGGAAATAGAGAGAGATAGAGAGAAAGAGGAAATAAAGAGAGAGGGAGAGAGAGAGGGGCAATAGAGAGAGATATATATATATAGATAGAGAGAGAGAGAAGCAACAGACAGAGAGAGAGGAGAGGGAGAGAGAGAGAGGCAATAGAGAGAAAGAGAGAGAGGCATAGAGAGAGAATGACAACTGAGAGAGAAAGGGCAAGAGAAA
>NW_021439365.1:0-275 GCF_001605985.2 Dendrobium catenatum | reverse complement strand
ACGAATTACATAATTCTAAGCCTGAACACCATTGTGGGATTTCATTCTCGCCTTTTGGGGTGATATACTTTTCCGAGCGAGTTGATTTGACTTCTAGAATTAGAATTAAATTCAATTTCAAAATTCCCAAAGAAAACTAATATTTTCAAAACATGTTTTCAAAATTCCACCAACAACCAAAAATAGAAATCTTTTAGGGCACAACAGAAAATCTTCCAAGTTACAAACCATTAGATGACACACCAAATACAACAGACTCAAGAAAGGAAAAAGAT
>NW_021439364.1:0-337 GCF_001605985.2 Dendrobium catenatum | reverse complement strand
AGTCTTTTTAGGTCTACCCCTATCTTTCTTAACATAAAAAAAAAAGAAGGAAATTTTCTTAAATTGTTTGATGGACTAACTTATGACTGAGGTGAGTAGAACAACCCACAACAAATCAATGCAAATATATATATTTTAGCACATTTAAGGAGGGTCACTGAGGATAAAAAGCCTAATAATTCCAAAGTTCCATTGCTCTACACTAACACTAACCCCCATTTTTGTTTGTCATTAATTTGGGGAGGGGAATCTGGGAGCATCTGGAATATTCGATTAAGCATTGTGTGGTATGGAAGCTAGCACCACGACACTAAATCAACAATGGTTTGTGTGTGTT
>NW_021439363.1:0-265 GCF_001605985.2 Dendrobium catenatum | reverse complement strand
CCAATCTAAATGAAATATCTTTTTTAAAGAATAGTTTATAAACATATTCTCTTATTATTTTATGCAAGGCATCTTTTGCCTTGTCAATCTAAACAAAGTGTCTTCTTTATCATGAAGGTGTACATGATACTATTGTTAGCATGAAAAACTACATCATGCTTGTTTCCTTCAGTGCACAAAAATCAACACTAATATGAATAGTCTTATCATGCTTTTTTGCTTACATTTGTCGGTTTATCATTCTATTTGATTCATTTTTGTCACC
>NW_021439362.1:0-266 GCF_001605985.2 Dendrobium catenatum | reverse complement strand
AACCTCTTGGGCAACCATTAATATTAGAAATTCTCCTAAAATTTAATAATTCCAAAGTGGGAATACCTCTATTCATTAACCTCCACCAAAAGAAATGGACTTTAGCTGTTAGTTTGCTTAACCGGAGCCATTTCCAATCTTCATTGCTGCAGAGAACCGATTGTTGAACAGATCTGATAAGTGCTGCAAGCGATTTACCAGAGAATTTATAACAAAGCTCTCTGGAATCCTTACCCTCTCCAATCTTCATCTGAACAATTAAGTTT
>NW_021439361.1:0-210 GCF_001605985.2 Dendrobium catenatum | reverse complement strand
ATCATCATATTAATAGATCTGCAGAGATAAAAAAACTAAGCATTACCAATATTATCTTTCCCGACATTTTGAACAATAAAAAGGGAGTCCACTTCAATCCACACATTGTTAAAACCCATTTTTAAGCAGAGATCTAAACCATAATGGAGAGCCTGTAACTCAACCAAGATAACATTCAACTTAAAAACCGGAGCAGCAAAAGCTGCTATA
>NW_021439360.1:0-255 GCF_001605985.2 Dendrobium catenatum | reverse complement strand
AAAGAAAACGGTGTCAATTTCTCTAAAATGATATTTTTTTAGAAATATATTGAATTCAAACAAGAAGGCAAACATCAAATCCGTTTGAAAAGCTTAATGTAATTACACAAAATGCATATCGAAATTATATGTTAACACTGAACTAGAACATCACAGATCATGCACTGAAAAGAAAAAAAAATCATCCAAAGTAGATTAGGTAAAACTTGATTGAACACAAATAAAATTGGCACTAAAATGCGTCTTGTAGCTATA
>NW_021439359.1:0-205 GCF_001605985.2 Dendrobium catenatum | reverse complement strand
AATGAAATTTAAACGGCCAAGGAAGGTTTTTTTTTTTGTCCCCCCTCTTTGCGATTGGATAAAGAAAACTACTTGGTTCCAGAATTGTCATATTTGCTATCAAAACTCAGGAGAATTAAGTCCATGATCAGAATTTTAAGTTAATGTGAAACCCTCGCTTTTGCAGACCATCGATAATCACCATTATTCCTTAGTTCTCGATTCC
>NW_021439358.1:0-347 GCF_001605985.2 Dendrobium catenatum | reverse complement strand
TGATATTGAGATTTCTGATAAAAAGTTTAAAATTCAGCTTGATTTTATCACTGATTTTCTCATATGATGTTATTCTGGGGTATGGATGGTTGAGTCGATATGATTCTCATATTGATTGCTTAAAGAAGGAATTAATTTATTTTTAGACAGTAAGGGAGCTAGAGGTATTTTGTCTTGTTTGATTTCTACTATGGAAGTAGATAAATTATGAAAGCATGGTTATATAGTATTTCTAGTATCAGTCTAGGATAGGAGTATATATTCTTGTTTCTGATATCCCGATAGTATGAGAAATTCTTGATGTATTTCTTGAGGAGTTAGTCAATTTGCATTCAGACAAAGACATA
>NW_021439357.1:0-1338 GCF_001605985.2 Dendrobium catenatum | reverse complement strand
AATAATATGTGGGTGATTAATTATATTTTTTAAAATTAGTAACTACACAGATTGTAGTAAGTAAACTAACTCTACGTAGATAAAAAAAAATCATGTGCATTTAGGTAAATAGGATTTCTAAAATTTACTTCTTTCATAATCTTATTGAACCTATTCAATTTGAGAGGTTAATATACATGGTTTGTGTTACTTACAGGGCATGCATAAGATAGCCATACATTAACCTACTCTAATATAATTAATCAAAAAAAGTGTAATCATGGGTATGATGTTTATAGCCTTCTTTATATTGGCTGATAATTATCAAGGAGTTAAAGTTTAAGGTAATTTTATTAATGTATTTTTTTTATTTCCATTAATGTACTTAATTTCTTTAATTTAATTTAACAATTATGTTATATTGTATTATCAATATGAGAAATAACATAATTAATGCAAGGTTTACATAACTGTTGTTATTGATACTTTTTTTTTAGTAATTTTAATATTTTCTTGATGCCTTGAAGAACCTATCAATGTTTTCCTTTTTATAAAGAAACTCTTTGTTTGTTAATCTAGATATCTGCTTAGTTGTTCTCGTGAACTGTAATGCATGTAAATCTTAGTTAGAATAATGCATTTGCTTATGAAAAACATGTTATGTGAAAACCCATTGTGATGAAGTTGGAAGGTAGAAGAGTTACATTTCTTCTTTAATGAGGATCTTATCACTTTATTCTTTCAAATCCAAATTTACAGTGAGGTTGCTAATGATTATTTGGAGGAGATTTGCCATCTTTCTAGAAAACCCATTACTGCTTGAGCTTATGAAGCTTACAGATACGATGACAGTATAGAGGAAGATGTGGGATTCTCAAAGTGGTTAAAAAAGCTGAAGCTTAGCTCTCAGTTGGAGCTGTTTTGGTGGAAGATGAGCAAATTTGTCATTCCAAAAAAGGAATTTTTGAAGTATATGAAGCTTACAAGCCATGATTTATGTGTTAGAAGCTATGAGGACGTGGAAAATTTTAAACATTTTTTTGTTCGGTGTAAGCATTTGTTGGATGTTTTACATAAAATTCAAGAGTGGGGTTTTTATATCCCTATTTTTGGCTCTTTTGAAGAATGTTTGAGAGTGTTGAAAAATATCATTGCTTTTGCTCCTAATATAGTAAATTTATATTGCACTGCGGTGTACTTGTGTTGGAAGAACATAAATGAAGTTGCCCATGGGAAGAAGGCAAGTCTGGGCTCTGTTATTGTAGAAAATGTTCTTTCTTCAGCTATTAAACTCTCTAATCCATTTGTAGATTGCTGGGGTGCTAATCTCCTTAGGGAGTTCCAAAATACATGGCACCC
>NW_021439356.1:0-303 GCF_001605985.2 Dendrobium catenatum | reverse complement strand
GGGCCTTAGTGACCTCATACCAAAAATGAGGTCAACAGCTCCTGGACGATAAATATCGGCCAGCATAAATTCAGGGCAATGTTCTGACCGATCATGATCGGACAGCTCGAATTCAGGGCGATGCACTGGACGATTTTCCTCTGATTTGAACTGATCGTTCAGGATGATCGTGAGATCGGCCGAGATGATCAAGCCAAATTTAAATTGTCCAGTTCATTTTCAGAGCGGTGTTCTGGCCGATCATCTATATTTTGAACTGATCGTATAGGACGATATTATTATCGTCCTGGATGATAAAGTCGG
>NW_021439355.1:0-285 GCF_001605985.2 Dendrobium catenatum | reverse complement strand
GAAAACTCATGCAAGCCTAAAATTAGAACATTTGAATCTACAAAAAGAGCATAAAGTCATTCTCAAAGATCATCCAATGATTGATTCAAATCACATGGCTCTTCTTGATGAGCTTGATGACTTAAACAAAAAGCATTTGGAACTAATTGATGAATATAATGCATTAAAAGATTCACACACCTCACTTAAGTTTGATCTTAAGAAATCTAAAGAGATTGAGAAAAATTTGAGGATTGAGAATGATACAATAAAAAGAACAAATTTGAGGATTCAAAATGATTTTGA
>NW_021439354.1:0-234 GCF_001605985.2 Dendrobium catenatum | reverse complement strand
TCCGATGTGTTCTTTCTTTATTACTTCTGCACTTTTATTTCTGCATCGTTGGTTTTGATTGTGGTGAATCTTATTTTTTGGATTTAAGATTGTGTTCGTTTTAAATACTTATTCACCTCTCTATCTCATTATATTCCTTGGGCCAGTTCTATAGGGCTTAACATCCCTAACTAACTTTCAATTCGTATCAGAGCGGGATTCATAAAATAAGTTTTTAAAAGCTTTTGAATTTTT
>NW_021439353.1:0-219 GCF_001605985.2 Dendrobium catenatum | reverse complement strand
CCAGTCGCCACGGACGATAATATAAATTCATCTGGACAAAAATTTTCCAGTGAAGAAATCGTCCTATACGATATTTTATTTCGTCCTGGACGAATAGGACTTAGAAAAATTTTTTGAGCAAGTTCCTATTCGTTCCATATGCTCTATAGGAGATAACTGTCCAATCGTCCAGTACGAACTGGAAATCGTCCTGTACGATCAGTATAAATTTTATATGAT